>NC_052500.1:61606078-61628373 GCF_016617805.1 Bactrocera tryoni | reverse complement strand
GAAAGTGTTGATGGCTCTCGTCTCGACAATGCGACTGATGACTGGATGTGCTGGGCGAAGAATAGTCATGATGATGACGGAATATCTCAACACAATGAAATATATGAATATGACACAGTGATATAGTCTTGGACAATGGATGCTTAGAATAGACAGAAAAAGAATGAGAAAACAGAAAAAAGAGAAAAGGAAAAAAGACATGGACGCATTGTATTCGCATAAAGCAAACTGGATCAATTGGCAAATAAGAAGGGAATTTCTAAAAGACAGCATGAGAAGTGTCGAGGATTGCATTTCAAAGAGAAACTTCTTCCTCATACCGCAATGGGCGACAAGCATATAACGATATTTTTATTATGTTTTGAATACTTGACTCTCGTGATGTCTCGTGGACATCGTAAACGAAGCCTTAGAGTTTTTTGAGTTAGAAATTGAGCTTTAGAATTTCGGTGGAAGCTGCACTACAACCTTTTGAACTATTTTGATACGATCTTGCGCCTCCAGTGAGTTTAGCAGTTTGCTTATAAGTAGGTTTTCAGATCAAATATTAAATAAAACAGCGGCAACTCTAAGATGATAGTAGAAGTCAGAACTAAGATCAAAACTAAGTAGTTATGTCTAACCATACTTCGATCAATCGATAATAAATGGAAGCAGCTAAAATTCAGTCGAAATTTTTTTTCGAATGGCACGTGAAGTCTGTATTTGTTAAGCTAAAATTTAGGAGCGTCATCTACAGTTATCCGAAACCATTACTACCCCAAAACCAATTAAGGCTTTAAGACTCCCATCTTATAATAAGTAATTTCTAAGTGCCTTCCGTCTAATTTTTAAAACTACGACGCCAGTTCTCGAAATTGCTTGAAAGAAGTAAAGAAATTATTTCCAGCAGTTCCTTCTGACATTCCTGAGTTTGCAAGATCAAGTCTGATATACCTTAGATCTCGCATCTTCAGATCTCACAATTCCATATGAACTAGCAGAAAATAAAACATCTAAGCAGGGGTTCAAAGCGCTTTGACGATAGAAGAGAACTAACTTCGGGGATTTTCTAGCTTCATAATGGATCTAATGCTACCCAAGTGTGATCTCAAATAACGACTTAGGCCTAAGTTTAACTTAACCTAACCTTTCAACTTTGGTCATTTATTTCAAAAAGTCACAAAAAATTTAAAAGGTCTTTGCTTCCTACCTCCGTACATTACTTAAGAGATCTTTATGTTTGTCGAGGAGAAAGTGGTCTGTTAGACAGGTAAAATATGTGACCATTACACTATTAATGTCATCAATTTGAACTCGGTCGTAGTTATATATTCGGTTGCAAGGTTATCTAGTTCAAAAATGTTACTCAGTTTGGAAATACATGTGAGAAAACCCATGCTCAGTATAAAGAATTTAGTATTTAAAGCGTACAAAGAACCCGTTAACTACAATATTCATGTAAAATGCTGCATTAGCACTAACTGTAACTAAAACCTAAAATACAAATGCGATTAAGCAATGGAAGATACTAGAAAAACATTATAACAAAAGGAAACAACCCCTTCAAAATGTCACATGTAGACAGCAGGAACTGCACCCTTAAATCAAAGAGTACGCAGAGATGTTACATACATATGTAGGTATGTGAATACGTAACAGAAACCAGGTGGGTTTCTTGGACAGCACTGTGTCTAGTATCATGTAAAATGAGCGTAATTTTGAACATTATTTGAGCAATACTCTGTTTTTAGAAAAATTTAGACAGGAAGCCAACTATAAAGTTATACAGAGAAATGGAATAAGAAGTTATATTTTTCATTAAATATTATATTTCTATATGATTATGCCAGTTGTTCGATTCACCACACAAAGTTAAGCGACCACACCATTCTCTTGAGTAATCACTTAAGAAAAGTCTGGGATATTATGTATAATACGCCGAAAAGGGATACCTTACCTAATCAGCTCTTTAGGTGTTAAAATAATGAGCTTGTGGGGTCTTAGTCCAATGTAAGGTAACACTGGTAACAGTCAAAAAAATTATAAATGTTCAATGGATGATAAATGAGTGCCATACAAGTATAACATGAACATTAACAAGTCTCATTGCATATGATATAAGGCAATATTTAAACACAACTTAGGGAACAGTCTGATAAAGTTGCTGTTCTTCAAAAAATATTGCCTCCTAAAGCCTTCATGAACAGGTCTTATGGTGACAAATCGTTTTCTTCACATTTCGATAGGTTATACTTTAAAAAATAACCCTCCGTGGAGCCGCCACTGGTGCCTGGTCACAAAGACACCGGGATTAAGGATGTATTAGACAAGATGATCAAGAGTGGTGTACGGTTACCATCCGAAAACGTGACGGTCAAAACGCGATGGAACGATCTACCGAGATCGAAAACCGCAAAACCAAAAATACACGAAGTTCATACGAAGTCCATCAGGCACACGATCGAAGGGCCTTGGTTGGAATGCTCATTGGTCTCAGACTGGTTGCTACGCACGCCTGTAGAATGGTGCTGATGGATCGAGGAGACTGCTAGAAATGCCAAAAGCATAGCAACAGGAAAACAATAGAGCTTCTCTTGTCCACTTGTGCCGCATTAGCAAAGCAGCGCTTCGAGCATTTCGGGGCTCCACGGTATGAGACATTGAAAGAGGTCTCGTTAGGCAGGTCACAGAAAGTGTAAAAATTTGCAGCAAGCGCTGGCATCCTAAAGGATGACTACTCCTCATAGAAGACGTGATAGCACTCAATCCGGCTTCGTTAAAGACTAAAACTGATCTATGCGTGGCTTATTAGCCTACCAGACTAACTGAACCTAACCGAATACTGAACTAGTTTGATCTCAAAACCCCACTTCTATTTTGTCTCTAATTTCCTAAGTCCGAAATTTTAAGGGTGAAATAAAGCCACAAATTTGCATAGTCATACACTTCGACCAATAAGCACATCCCACTGTCACATGCAAAATGCAACCATGTGAACAACGCACGTGTTATGACCAAACACAAAACCCAACAAAAGGAATGGAAGAAATTAAAAAAAAAAACGTTGTTGCCATGAATTTGATTTTTTTATTTCGATGAAGTGCTTTGTTTTTGTTTTCTTGAACTTAAAAGCGAAGGTAAAACAACGATCACATCACAACATTTCCCCCCTCGAAAAACTTGGTGTGTTGTTAGAAAGCAAAGCTCGTCTTACGCTGCTGGCACGCCAAGCTGTCAAGTTGAAACGTCTGTACACACGAGTATTTACCAGGGCCCTAGTCAACACCGCCAACTTACATACATACATATATCAAAGAGCACGAGTATACATATGTCACGAGTAGTATTGCCACATAGCACAACGTATTCACCACTTACGAGCATAATGCCACAGTAACATAATATGGCGCTGCAGCCATGACTTGAGACATCGGCGAATGCATTTTACTTGCAGCTACTTGACCAGTATTTTTCTTAAACTGTATGTAACTACAGTAGGGTGCAAAAATTAATTACGTTTACACCAGAATAATGGGTTGTCAAAAAAGTATTGCGGTATTTTCGCTAGTTGGCGCTGAAAGCGGGTAGTTCTAGTTTTATTCGTCGCATCGGGTCATGCTATACCTTTTTGGAAAGCTCATTTCACGCGCTAACACGTGTCTGATTGATTGCCGTTTCTTCTAAGTCGTTCGTGAGTTATAGCGTCGCAAACATGGAACAAAATAAAGAGAAAATACGGCATATTTTACAGTACTACGATAAAGGCAAAAATGCATCTCAAGCCGCCAATGAAATTTGTGCAGTTTATGTGCCCGATACAGTTTCCATTTCCACCGCACAACGATGGTTTCAACGTTTTCGTTCTGGTGTAGAGGTGGTCGAAGATGCGCCACGCTCCGGAAGGCCTGTCGTCGAAAATTGCGATAAAATCGCTGAATTGGTCGAAAGAGACCGGCATAGTAACAGCCGTAGCATCGGTCAAGAGCTGGGCATGAGTCATGAAAAATACATTTCAATTTCAATAAAAAAAAAATTCAATAAAAATACCGCAAGACTTTTTTGACAACCCATTATATTACTTGTATAGATTGAGGGTATAACAGATGGAATTTATTAGCCGCCTTAAAAAATTTATGGTAGACTCAAAGTTCATCGTATAAAGGTTTGGTAATAAATTTCTAGGAATTTTTGGGAATCACGAAAGACCAGAGTTCACAGCTGTCCAAGTGAGATCTTGCGTCCCATTTGGCGCATAGATCATCTCTAACCTAACCTAATTCTTTCCAAATGCGACTTTCTTAACCGAAGTTCTTTTGACTAAAGCAAGTGAAAATCCTGCAAAATGATTCACAAGAAAGCCGTTACTAAAGTTTGAACTCTTTGTCATCTTATTTTATATAGCATCCTCATTAAAAGATAACTGCATACTTCTTGAAGACTTTGATGTAGAAGAATAAATGGAGCCGGAAGAAGGAAAATATGTATTAGCTGAGTTGGTCGTAATTAATCGGGTGCTCTTCATGTTGGTATATCAGCCTGGTTAACGGTTATGACCTACGGTTTTTAATCCCTAGACTTGCCATAGCTTTTGAATTGGAGAATGAGTATGATTAGTTCGTTTTAGGATTTTGTTAGAGCCTTGGCCTAGCGATTGCTGTATTCCGCCAAATGCGTATGATGGAGTGGCATCCACAAAAAATGGCTGATGAGATAAAGTCACAAGTGCCCTGATTCTGTTCAAACCTTAACCGCAGGCCTCGGCAACACCAGCACAAATGGAGACCATGACCATGGGACGTGAAGGGAGATCAGAATCGACAGTCAGATCTCTCCCCTTTATTTGATCAATATCTTGATCTTGACGTGACCTGACTATAAAGTGGATGCCAGAGCACATCCTACTGATGTGTGTTGCGTGACGTTGTCCTGATGGAACACAATTTCTCTCCTATTAACCAAGGCCGCTTCTGGTACTGCCAAAATTTTCCCTTATAGTCAATTCTAGTTTGACCACCGGTGCCCACTTCTTATCACCAGTAACCATCTGCTTCAAAAGAGCATCGCTTTCGTTAAAATTCAGTAACGATGCAGAGATGACACTTCGATTCATTCGCATCCTCCTAGGGGCATCAAGAAGTCCTTCTTAAACTACGTCACCGACAGAAGACAATACGCCGACCAGATTTCGGACGCAACTAACTTCAGACATGCACCGGCCGTCATTCACATTGGAGCTATAAACACCTTCACCGACTCCCTCTCAGTTAATGGCGTACTTGGAGTCAAACCACCACTCATTGCGGACGGCAAGTATAGTAGGTTAAACTTCTACTTATTCAGAACCGACCCCGACCTACCAAATATATGTCCAGCATACAATGAGTCCCCGCATGACTCGAATCACCAGCTAACCCTACACATCTGACACACTTCCCTTATGGTCCCACCGCGTCGAAACAGCACGCTTCCTGGTCCTACCATTGGAAGACCTCGATGACACGTTTTTTGAACGGGGACTAGATAACCACTAAAACAACAACAGATTGTTTTTGTATCCAGTTTTAGTCAGCTAGGCAAACGAAACAATGCTTACATGAGACAAGGACGATATCCATCGTTTTATCGATATTTTCGACAATTGGCCTACCAGAGCGTGGTGCAGCTTTGATATCAAAATTACCGGGACGGAATCGATCGAGGTTAAAGTAAATGCTCGTTGTAACCTCAGAATAAAGTACAGTTCAAACGATGCAACTAATGTCACGTGATATTTTTCAGCAATTAGTTTATATATGTACATACATATATAAACACTTTTTTTTGCACATAACTATAATTACCACACAACTTCACTAGGAAAACGCAAAATATTATGAAAGCCAGCTAATATAAAATCCGAACGTGATGTGCGTGTTTGTGTGCGTGAAAAAGGCTATCAACCCCACTGTAGCGATAATGGGTGTGTCGCTATTAAACTTCGTAACACACACTTGAAGAAAAAAACTTAAAAACGCTTACAGTTCATAGCAAAATTCCCCTGAAACACTGAAAGCTTGGCAAACGCACGCATCCAAATGCATATACATATGTATGTATGTATGTACGTAAGTAAGGTGTGCGTATGTGCGTGTCATTGTCACCGTTTACTCCCATGTGCGTAATTTTCTTCATATATTTTCGTTTTTGCTTGTTTTTGTTATTTTTGTGAAAACTTAACACCCAAACACCGCCAGCGAAGTTAATGACCCAACAACTTTAACCTTTGGCTTTGGTGTTATTGTACCCATTTCGGTGTAAACAAAGAAAATATTTCGCCGAGCATTAAAAAGGAAGTAAAGTGAAAATCGTTAAAGTTAAACAACAACAAAAAACAACTAAAATAAACATTCAAGCATTAAATTTAGTTGCACGCAAAAGTTATTCTTTCATTTTAAGCGCCAACGTTCGTAACGAAATTCTCTAAGGTATGAGAAAGAAGAAGCAGAGAAGAAGTTGGTGTCAAAACTTACTCACACCAAATGAAGTTAAATAAACAACAATAAACAATTAGAAGAAGTTCATTTTAACTGCAATACATTAGCGGTTTAGCATTTGACTTGATATTTCCCCCAAGTCGTGCGTTAACACTTGACATTTGGCTTATTTATGTTTTTGACTTTGCTCTGACTTTTCTCTTTTTTCACTTGCGTCCCAACGCTCGGTACATGATGTACTGTTACCAGATGAGTGGGTCGCGTTAATTCGCATTTCTAAATGAGTTATAAAATCTCAAGATTTATTACAGCTTTTCATTCATCTTTTGTTAGATTCTCAGAAATAAATTTACCGTTGGTCTCTGCGAAGACTTTCGTTGTGTCATAAGTTAATTACCTGAAAAGAAAGAATAAATTATTACTTAGAAATGAAAACTGTTTAAAGGCTAACACAAGAACTATTATAATGCAATCTAATTAAAATATTAGGTCTACAACTTTGCTTCCGCCGTTTTCCAATAGATGTCTCTAGGGTCAAGCACTGGTCGATTAAATCGATTAAATCGCTATACTTAGACATTTGTGTCAACATTAACCCAACAAAATATTTGTAGAGATTTGTTTGCATCCCAAACTTATTATCAACTGAAAATGTGACTTTCTGAGCCGAATTCTCGACATTTGCGAGAAATTTTGCTTTTCTTTTTTAATTCCAAGAAAAGTGCGGCTGAGGCTTATTGAATGCTTTCGGATACGTACGGTGAGGCTGTCCTAAGTGAAGGAACATGTCGCGAATGGTTTCAACGTTTTAAGAATGGTGATTATGAAGTCGAAGACCGGCATGGTGGTGGAAGGGAGAAGATGGAACCATTACTCGACCAAGATGCGTTTAGAACCCAAGAGGAATGGGCCGAATCGTTGCAAGTGACACAGCAAGCCGTATCAAAACGCCTCAAAGCCATGGGGATGATTCAGAAACAAGGAAACTGGGTTCCTTACTACATGAAACCAAGAGATATCGAACGACGCTTCTTTGCATATGAACAGATGCTTCAAAATTGATGTGTTTGAGCCGAGCACTAAAAGAAAAACGGCCACAGTACGAGGAAAGACACGATAAAGTCATTCTCCAGCATGACAATGCTCGGCCTCACGTCGCAAAGGTGGTCAAAAAATATTTGGAGACGATGAAATGGGAGATCTTACCCCACCCGCCGTATTCTCCAGACATTGCGCCATCTGACTACCACTTGTTCCGATCGATGGCACACGGTCTAGCTAACGAGCACTTCAGTTCTTATGAAGAAGTCAAAAATTGGATTGCTACTTGGATCTACTTGACCAGAAAGATGGTCAAAAGTAGTAGCTAGCGACAGCTAATATTTTGAATAAACTTTTTTGTAACTGTTTTTATACAATAAAGCCTTAAATTTACAAAAAAAAAACGGTGGAAGCAAAGTTGTAGACCTAATATGAAATGGTTTAAATATATAAAGGGTTTACAAGCCAGAAGAAAACGTGTTTGTTTTGGAAGTATTTTTTTTTTTTTTTTGAAGAGGTGTCTTGCTTAATAAATAAATAAAAATAATAATACAGAACTTAATGTACTTTAATATCGGCAATTCTTTCTGAAAAATGCCGTATTCCCTTGACCACGGAGTCGGCATTCAAAAAAACTGTCGTTCTTTGTGGAAAAACTTACTTCAGAGTGGCTTAAAAAATCGAAATTATGATCACGCGTGAGTCGTGTCAAGCTATCATGTTATCTTTGTTGAGCTTTTGCAAGAACTGAAGCCGCTCGACCTTCCTAAGGACATCACTCCACTCTATGGGCTCTGGAATCATCGGTCGATATTTCTTCAAAAATGATGCCGGTGAGAACGCAACGGTCAATGGCGATCGTTATCCCGCCATGATAACTGACTATTTGATGCCTGAAATTGAAGCTCGTGATCTCGGCGACTTTTGGTTTCAACCAGACGCATCAATCAATGGATTTATTGAGAGAAAACTTCGGTGAGCATATAATTTCACGTTTTGAGCCGGTCAATTGGTTACCAAGATCATGTGATATCACACCGTTAGACTTTTTCCTGTGGGAATATGTAATATCTAAAGCCTATGTGATCTTGAAGAGAAGAGTGATCTTGAGAGATCCTCAAAAAATAAATGCCAAACAATTATCCTTTTAGTGATAATAAACATTCACCATTAAATTTAAAGTTTCTGTGGTTTTTCTTTAAAAAAAGTAGGAAACCTCGAAATGTACCACCCTTTATTTCTGATAGTGTAACAGAAAATAATGCGCATTTTCGGTTTCGTCAATTCCGTTCTAATCTCAAAACGCGTGGTCCACTTTGGAAAATAATGGATATCGTCAAGTCCAGTCATCAAATTAACACTGTGAATGGCTGCTAAATCGCAAACAAAATCGATCCATTTCTGAAACGGAAGCGGTGAAAAGTGATGGACAACCTATGATTGACTGCCGGAGGGAAGCAATCAGCCAGAAGCAATCTGCTTTGACCAATAGGAGAGGAATTGTATTCTATCAGGACAACGCCAGGCCACACAAGTTGAAAAACACGCGCCAAAAGCTCTAAGGATTGTTTGGAAAATTCGTATGCATTCACCCGAACTATTGGTCTTGGCACCGTATGATGACGAATGATTTCGCCAGTGAAAATTTTGTCTGAAAAGCGCTTTCTTGTCAATAGATACGAGGGTTTCTATGAGAGGGGCATTATGAAATACTTGTATTTTTACTATCCCTTCATTTCTTTTCAAATATACCACTGTAAGTAAAAAAAGTACGACTTTTTAATTTAAATTTCGCGCGAAAACCCATTCGTCAACATACCTTTTTTTTGGTTGGTTGGTTCAAAATGGAAACGGCCTTCGGTGATATTTATTTGTCGCTAGCAACATCAACATTTACTGACGATCAACACGCCAATAAAATAAAGGAATTGGTGTTTGACAATCGACGATTAACACTCAAGGTTCTTAGTGGCATTATTGGAATATCGAAAGGATCAGTGAAAACCATTTTCAAAGCTCATTTGTTCTAAAATCACTAAATTTTTTCGAAAAAAGCGTCGCGTTAACGACTGTGAAACAATGCTTTCCGACCACCAGGATATCATGAAACGTATTATTACCAGCGTTAAGTCTTGAATTTATGCTTACGACCCGAAAACAAACAATCAATCGGCCGAATACCTGTATCGTGGCAAATGAGAACCGAAGCTAAAGTCACAAATCAAGTTTTCATCGAATATCCATGTGATGCACTCCGAATTCCTTCTTACCGGCCAAACTGTCAACAAGGAATATTATTTGAGTGTTATGTGTCGTTTGCGCGAAGCAATTCGTAAAAAGAGGTCCGAATTATGGGCCGACAACCATAATTGTCATATAAGCCCAGGCTCTTTAAAATTTTCTCACTTATTTATTTTCTTCACTTAATTGGTATACTTATACACGGTTTTTTGTGAAGTCACGAAATTCAACATATAAAAATACATAGATGACATGTAATATTTTCCTTTTAATTAAGTAAGTACAGCAGCACTAAGCCGCGGGTCATAATTGATTAAAACATGTGCGTTAGAGCTGCAGCGTCATCATCATATGCGCTCTCACGTTCATCATACCTATTTACCTATTTTCTCTTGGCCACAACTTAAATCACGCATACTTTTTGATAAGTAGAGATATTAATATATGTGAATAAATAATAAAATAAAATACACATTAGGGTGGTTCTGAAAAAAAATCAGCTAAACAAGTTTCTCTATTATATCCTCGACCACAAAGAAAAGTTGTCTTTGCCTAAATATCGTTTGTAAAACAAATTAAGATGGATTTTGAGTTATAAGTTGATATTAATATTACCAGAAAGGCTAGGCAACTTTGCGATATTGCCAAACTCTGCAGCAAATAACGGCAAAAGCCAGTGGCGTAGCTAGTGGGGGCCGAAGGGGGCCGTCGCCCCGGGCGCAACGTCTTGGGGGCGGCGAAATGGTATTTAAAAACTCCAATTCGGGCAAAAATTACTGCAAATTGTGTCAAAAGTGTACAAGATATAGGGAGAAAATGGGTTTTTTCTATGGCTTTTAATAAGATGTCTTGTAAAATAAACCGTATTGTGAGAATTGTGGAACTCCAGAATTAGCGTGGCTTCTAGTTCCTAAATTTTATATACTTAATATCGAAGGTATTTTGTAAAAATTCACTTTTGTTCGAACCACCTCATGAAACTTGTAGGTAGGTAGATAAAGGGGGGGGCGGCAGAACATCCTTGGCCCCGGGCGCCCGAAGTTGTAGCTACGCCACTGACAAAAGCATACCCCTATTCACCCTATACGATACTGAAAACTAATAATTTCCGTCCCACAGCATAATGGGTCCATGCTAACCAAAGGTGCACTGAAGACGATGAACGCAGTGGAGGAGCACATTAAACAAACTCTCACATGTTTTTACGACTGTTATTTGAAGTATATTGATATAAGTATTTGAAACTCTAAATATATCTAAGGAACTATTTGTATGTAATGCTCATGAATATTTGAGAATGGGAAAGCACTGTGGGGTAATTCAATGAAAACGACATTGAATGGATTGGACTGTAAACTTCTTAAACATCTACCGTATTCTCCAGATCCAACCCTCTGTTACTTTTTCCGGACCTTAGTTTTCAAAAGAATGCTCGGTTAAAAGAAAACTGAATGCCGAGAACGAGACCAAACAAAAAGCTATTTTTTCGAAAATTGGTATCCAAAAATTTAAAGAATTTTTACAATCGATGTACCAACGCGATGGGAGCTTAGATGAATAGTGAAATCGAATCTTGATAAAAATGTTATCATTTTTTAATTAAAAATTGTTTTTTTTTATCGAAACTTCAGCGCACTGACTACGTAGTATTAAAGAGGTCGGGGTTCAAGGTTAGGACCTCTAAGGAATTTTTATACCCGGAAAAGAGTATACTAAGTTTGCCATGAAGTTTTTTTAACACCCAAAGGAAGATTTACTGTGCCCAAAAAATAAAATTGCATTTATTTTGAAAATTCTTTATTTATTCTTCCAAATCAATTTCATCCCCTTCAAAGTAATCCCCTCCCGATGCAATACACTTATACCAACGGATTTTCCAATCTTCGAAACACTGGTTGTAGTCACTTTCCGGGATGGCCTTCAGTTCCGTCTTCGCTGCGGCTTGAATCTCCTCTATCGTATAAAAACGGTGTCCCCGCAGCGGTCTTTTGAGCTTGGTGAATAGCCAGAAGTCGCACGGCGCCAGATCAGGTGAATACGGTGGTTGCGGAACGATATGGGTTGAGTTTTTGGCGAAATGATCACGAATTACGAGGGCAGTATGGGATGGTGCATTATCGTGGTGTAAAAACCAAGAATTGTCTTTTCACAATTCCGGCCTTTTTAGGCGGATAGCGTTATGCAAATGACGCATAACGTTCAAATAATATTCCTTGTTGACTGTTTGACCGGTTGGAAGGAATTCATAATGGACAACACCACGATAGTCGAAGAAAACAGTCAAGATGACCTTGATTTTTGAGCGACTTTGGCGCGATTTTTTTTGGTCTCGGCTCTCTTTTGGCACGATATTCGCTCGATTGATCGGTTGTTTCGGGGTCGTAAGTATAGATCCAAGTCTCATCACCAATTGTAATGCGTTTCATGGCACCCTGGTAGTCGGAAAGCATCGTTTCACACACTTCAACGCGACGTCTTTTTTCCAAAAAATTCAATCGAGATTTGACGCGCTTGAGGCCCAAAACATCCTTCAAAATGGTATTGGCTGAGCCTTTCGATATGCCAACTTCATCAGCAAGGTCTCTAAATGTTTAATCGACGGTTTTTCAACACCAAATCTTTGATTTGTTGAACGTGAGCTTCGTCGGTTGAGATTGATGGTCGCATTGGGCGCTCTTCGTCTTCGACACGGCCGGCTTGGAACTCACTATAATACTTGTAAACATTTTTTTTAGACATAGCCTCATCACTAAAGGCTTTCTGCACCATCCTCAACGTATCCGCAGCAGAAAATTGATTCCGTAAACAAAATTTAATGCAAATTCTTTGCTCAACAAATTTCGACATTGCAAAAAACGAAAAACTCACTTTTTACAGCTCACAAAACGACACGTATCTCAAACACTAATGAATATTATGACATGAAATTTTACATAAATGTGACTGACAGTACTACCAACCTAAAAAAAAAATATTCTCCTAATCCTTCGACGCGCGCAGTTTAAATTCAAATGTCACCTTATTTTTTGGGCACAGTAGTATGTATGTATATATAATATAAATGATCACCGTGAGAAACTGAGTCGATTTACTCATATTCTTCTGTATATACACCAATTAGTCTCCTAGTTTTTGAGATATCGATAAGATATTTCACACAAGTCCTTTTCTGCTCATTTGCCGAGACCGCCAATATGCTGCAGTACAAACTGACCGCTCCAACTTAAGTCATTGTATGGAAATCTTTTTAATTTTACAAGGAGTCTTCACCGGCATAGATAATTATCTAATCTAATAATAATAATCCCCAAAGAAATTGTTCAGGTCGAACAAATATAGCACATATTCTTCTTTACTGGCGTAGACGCCGCTTACGCAGTTATAGCCGAGTTAACAACAACGGAGGATGGAGTCATGTCTAGAAGTTCACGCAAGTGAGAAAAGTTCTCAGTTTATCATGCACTTGGAAGTGGCTAGAAACGATTCTTTTACATATGGCTCAAGCAGCTCACTACTAACGGTCTTAGAGCAAGTATCCTCTGGGTAGCCAAAGAACATCCATTTGAAGGCGAACTAAAGTGGGAAGCCGAAACATCACCTCCACAGGGTTGTGCGCTGGGTTTGGGACCCACCACGTAAAAAATGCCTCAATGAAAAGCAATAAACAGCCTCGGTAGTGAAACCCCCCTTTTTAATTATAGCATATGGCTACCATACAAGTATAAACTGAAAGATCCAACTTAAGCCTTTGTGCGGAAAACATTTTCATTTGACAAAGCTTCTTCACGTAACTTGGCATAACTACTCTGTCTAAGGCAACAGAACAATTTCCGAAAACATTTTTTGGATCGGGAAACTATAGCATATATGTAGGTGTCGTACAAACTAATCAATCAAAATCAAGTTCTTTCAGGAATATTTTGTATTTGTTGCTACAATAAACTCGATTCCGCCGAAGCTATTTATTCTTGTTAACCTAAATTTTAGGCGCACCCTAATGTACATGTATGTTGCGGGTGCCAATGTAAGTGCACATAAAGAAATTAAAGTTTAAAATAAAAATAAGCAAATTAAAAATTATGTCTTTCATATTCACACGAATGTACGTAAATAGTTGTAAATATGTATATATGCATGTGTGCTTAGTCATGCGAAGTTGTCTATATGTAATTTATTAGCTGGCACTCGGTTACATGATTGTCGCCGGCTTCATTCATTACTGCTTTTTCATTTTATTAATTCGTTTGTTGTAATTTGTTGTTGTTAAGCTGACAACAGCTGTGCATAAAGAGTGGCCATTACAATGGCAACAAACGTTGTTCATGCAGTCGCTGCAGTCGACGCTGTCGGCGTCACAAACGCTTGCGAACACGAATAAAATGCATTGAAGTTAAATGATTCGACACGCCACGCCAACTAGCTTACAAATAATGCACTAACGGCGCCTAACGGTAATTGCAAGCCATATACATGCTTATATTTATTTGTGTAGGAAAATACATATGTACATATATTATATATAGAAGCCGTTAAGAGCCGTAATACCAAAAATAAACTATATTGATATAGCAATATAAATTGCTGCAGCGACGCACACACACAAACGCCTATGATTAAATATGTACTCTTTATATAATATATTTTATTTGTATGTATGTATATGTGTGCAACGTTTCCAAGTGAAAGTGAAAGTTGAAGAAATTTGTATTTGCGTTTGCTTGCTTTGACTTTTGGCAAATTGACAAATGCACCAAATGCATTACAGTGGTGTAGTGACAACAACAACAAAAATAATAACAACATTTTGGTAATCAAAAAATATGTGTTCGAACACTCTCACTTTCCTAGGCATGACGATGATTTGGTCTATCTTTAGCAATTTCACTTATCAATTATGAGGACCATTTGGTAAATCGGTGGCTTTTTGAGTAAATAACAGTACTTAACGACTCATGTTCGTAAGTATGTTTAGATATACAAAGATATGTATCTCTTATATAATAATATTAGCTGTCTTCGACTCGGTATTTTCAATGCTATCAACATTTGTGGCAATGTAAAATGTTGCTAATTTTATACCAGTTATTGTCAAAATAGCAAAAGCAAAGACCTTTTTTTTTGAATTCTTCTACCTTAAGACCTGCAAAACCTGTTTACTATTTTCGGTTTTCAAAAACAAACTAAGAGGTTGGTAGGTTAAAAAGCAAGAAGCAGGAGCGCCAGACCACAAGCGACTGCACTTAGGCAGTGTGCTTTCGAGTAGTAATCAATCAATTAGGTTTGCTTGCCATCCTACGGTCCAAAATTTCTTAAGTTGACGCATTAGGAGCCATAGAAGATATCTGGTCTAATTTTTCTCGTCTTAACATCGTTCGCACATATGTATGTATGTACTCTGGCTTCCGCCGAATCCACTTTTTCAATTCTGTGAAGCTGGGACTTAAGAGATAGGTACCCAGGTATGACAAGTACAATATTACAAAGTGGCTTAAAAGTTTAAACCCTGCCCACCAGTACCCTAGACTAACTTGTTTTGCTAGTGTTCCAAGACCTGAGGTTCCTCTAGGATCCTTTGCTTCTAGCAACCCCTAAAGAAGCTTAGTGGTGAAGGGCAGCTTTAGGGAATTGTATTCCTGACTGTCCTGAGCGGGCCAACTCGTCTGCCCTTTCATTTCCCACTATTCTTATATGACTACGTACCCAAATTATTTTTATCGAGTTTCCAATTGATACTCGTGGACTAGTTATTACTCCTTTGCACAACTTAACACAGTGATACTTGGTATAGGCTCTACGGATACTCTTAATTGCCACTTTGCTGTTCCATTGAAGGTTTTTAAATTGCGAGTTAGAGCACCTGCTGTTATGCCAAAAATTTAGGCCTGAAAGTGATCCTTTAGTTTGAAGCTACATTTTGCGCATAGATTGCCACAGAAGTAGCCCGCTCCTGTTCTTATTTTTCCAATTGACCCGTCGGTGAATATATGCATATTTCACCGTTAGAGCTGTTGATCATAGAAACATTGGTATACACTTGTATTTCTATATTAGAGAATGAAAACGTTGTGTTTAATTCCTCAAAAATCTCCGTTTCACATTGAATTGGTTGAAAATTTGGCGAAAAAGTTGTCAGCCCATAATTCCGGCCTCATTTTTAATGGCTTAGCGTAAACGACGCATAGCACTCAAATAGTACTTTTGTTGACAGTTTGGCCACTCGGATGGAATTCGGAGTGCACCACACCTCAATAATCGCAGAAAACTGCCAACCTGAACTTGATTTTTGATCTGATTTGTCATGTTTTTTTTGGTTTCGGTTCACCTTTCCCACAATATTCGACGGACTGATCGCCTGTTTCCGAGTCGTAAGCATAAATTGAAGACGTTTGAAAACGTCTGAATCCTGATAATCGGAAGACATTGTTACACAGACATTGAGACGACGCTGTTTTTCCAACAAATTTAGTGTTTTGGAACCAATCGAGCTTTCACTTTTCTTAGGCCCAAATGATCTTTCAAAATGATTTTTACTGATCCTTCCGGCATTCCAACGATGCCAATAAGATCTCTGACTGTTAGTCGTCGATTCTCAAGCAGCAAGGGACCATACGATGACATTGACTTAGTTCAGCGAATTAAAAGACAGCGGCTACGCTGGCTAGATCAGGTTGTCCGAATGGACGAAAACACTCCAGCTGTAAAAGTATTTGATGTAGTACCCGCCGGGGGAAGGAGAGGTAGAGGAAAACCTCCACTCCGTTGGAAAGACCAGGTGGAGAAGGACTTGGTTTCGCTTGGAGACTCCAATTGTCGCCACCTTGCAAAAAGAAACGACTGGCGCACTGTTGTTAACTCGGCTAAAACCGCGTAAGCGGTTTCTACACCAGCAAAGAAGAAGATCTCACCTTCCAAACACTATAAAGTATGACACAATGTGATTGGTAGCACTGGAGATATACGACTGCAACGACGTTTATTGACAAAATACGAAAAGACTTTTTAGACTGCTCAATATATGATCGTTATACGCCATGTGTAGAAGATCGTTGCTTCGAGGTCGTGTTATAAGAAATACAATAATAATATCTAGAAATTTTACCGAGTTGAGAATTCTCGATCGAATATAAATCCAGGTATGTATGCTCTGGCTACTGGCAAAAACTGCTTCAAAGCGAAAATTTTCAAGTGTTTTTTGCTGCCCATTTCACATGCGGAATTTCAGCAATTTGGTAGTATTACAAAATCTTTTATGAACGAAGAAATTGCAAAGAAAGCATATACAATACATAAATAGCAATAAAAAATCAATTTGAACGAAATAAAAAGGCAATCAGCAAGGGACCGCCACACGTACGCTTAGCTGTTGACGGGTCCAATGTATACCAAATCTGTTTTGAATGTTGTTTACATGATTCTAACAAACTGGAATATATGTATATTCGATCGACCTTTGTATATATTTTTGAATATTTTCTGAGAATATTTTTTGCGTATTCGCAGCTGTGCACAAGCGCCGCCGGTCAGTTTTTATAATTATTCGCCATGTGTTGGTCAGTTTTGGGAAGAATGGATAAATTGGAGAAGAGTATATATTTTTTGTATAAAATGTATGTACATATATGTATGCACCTTTACATATATTTTTCCTGTAATTTATCGCATACAATAAACTGTCTCATAGCGGTTTTTAATTGGTCGTATCATTACGAAGCTGACATGACTCAAGTGTATTCTATTTCCCTCGCTTAAACATGCAATTAATGGTAATGGATTAGGTAATCATTTGAAAATATTTAAAAAAAAATCTCATTAATTACTCATCAAAACACAAGTACTTCATGAACATTTAACATTTCCACAGACCGCAAACACATTATACCATACATATGTATAATGCAGAGTATGTATGTATGTATATAAAAAATAAATATATAATATGTTGTCAAAAAAGTCTTGCGGTATTTTCGCTAGTTGGCGCTGAAAGCACGTAGTTCTAGTTTTATTCGTCGCATCGGGTCATGCCATACCTTTTTGGAAAGCTCATTTCACGCGCTAACACGTGTTTGATTGATTGTCGTTTCTTTTAAGTCGTTCGTGAGTTATAGCGTCGCAAACATGGAGCAAAATAAAGAGAAAATACGGCATATTTTACAGTACTACTACGATAAAGGCAAAAATGCATCTCAAGCCGCCAATAAAATTTGTGCAGTTTATGGACCCGATACAGTTTCCATTTCCACCGCACAACGCTGGTTTCAACGTTTTCGTTCTGGTGTAGAAGTGGTCGAAGATGCGCCACGGGCCTGTCGTCGAAAATTGCGAAAATCAATAAAAAATACCGCAAGACTTTTTTGACAACCCATTATAATTATTCGTTGCTAAATATTTACAAATGACCTAGTTGGACGAGCGTACGCTCCGTTCGCACCCGCCTCTGTGCAACAAAAAACACACGTCAACAAACACAAGGAACATTCGACTTCGGGAAGCTGCAATCCCAACAGACAGCCGAGCGATTTTCTACTCGACTTGCACTCCTGCTCTCTGAGAGCACTCGTCAACAATTCGGTATAAGGGAACTGTGGAACGTCATTTCAGATGCAACCGAAACCATTGGTTTTCGGAAAATACAAAAGAACAGCTGGTATGACGAGGAGTTCTGTGTCGAAACCAGAGACCACAACACGTGCGGGATGGGATAGATACCGAAAGTTGTAGAGGGAAGCGAGACGCATTTGCAGACAGAAAAAGAAAGAGGCCGAAATGAGTGACTATGAAGAGCTTGAGAAGTTGGCCGACAGGGATAATGCTCGAAAATTCTACGAAAAAATGCGGCTTACAGAAGGTTTCAAGACCAGAGCATACACTTGTACCGATACCCCAAGCATACTAAAATTATGGAGGGAACACTTCTCCATCCTGCTGAATGGCAGTAAAAATATAACGCCAGGAGAAGGCGAACCCGATTCCCAAATCGATGACAATGGAGCAGACGTTCCATTGCCCGGCCATGAAGAAGTTCGAATAGCAATTAACCGTCTGAAGAACAACAAAGCGGCGGGGGCCGATGGATTACCGGCCGAACTATTCAAACACGGCGGCGAAGAACTGATAAGGAGCAAGCATCAGCTTCTTTGTAAAATATGGTCGTACGAAAGCATGCCCAACGACTGGAATTTAAGTGTGCTCTGCCCAATCCACAAAAAGGGAGACCCCGCAATAGATTCATAAATATTTAATTAGAGTACCGACTACTATTTTAGGTCTCTCTGGTGGCAGAATATGTTAATCAGCATATATAGTTTATTTTAAAAGAACATAACTCCGTTTTTGGACCAAACTTATCTTTCTGCTTCAAATATAAATACCACGAATATTAACCCGAACATTTCGGGATTCAATCAGTTAAAATTCGTTGAAAATTTTTCAAGAACTTCTATTTTTTTAAATATACATAATTCCACACTTTCGGGATACCGAAATAATGCCGAAAATTTCGGGATTCAATCAACGAAAATCCGTTGAACATTTTTCAACTAAACTTACATTTTTTTTTTTCAAATACACATAATTCCATACTTTCGGGATCCCGAAATAGTTCCGAATATTTCGGAATTCAATCAATTAAAAGCCGTTGCACATTTTTCAACCAAACTTAGATTTTTATCAAATATATATAACTCCAAACTTTCGGGATCCCGAAAATTATAACCAACATTTCGGGATTCTGTCAGTCAAAGGCCACGTAATAATATTCGCTTATTATAGGTCATTACAGACAACTTACAAATGCTACAAATCCGCATTATCATTACTTGGTGTGAAAAACTGATTATACAGTTATTATTGCAATTAAATATGGAACAAAATTTTAATATAAATTCAGTGTGAATAATAGCAACTTTCTGTTTTTTATTTAATTAGTCACACATTTATAATATATGTATATATAATATAATATATGTACATATAAGTTCTGCGAGTCTTAATTATTATTTTTTAAGTTAATTACACAACTCACGCCTAGAAGCGTAAACTTTCCCGTAGTTAATTTTAAATGTATATTTTTAGCCCATCATTATAACTATATAAGCCGTTATAATGCTAAAATATGTAATAAAGCAGAGCAGAACTGATAAGCATGGCGGTTCATTGGCTGCAATTTGTTATAAAAGTCATTGGCATTTGCTGCGGCTTTATCACAAAAACGTCAGACCTCTTATAAATGGACAGATTAGAGCGAAGTATAGAAACACTTGAAACATTTTCCGACCGCAGGGAAACATTGCAATGAAATATTCGCAGAGCTTTTTTAAGGTCCAGGAGTTATAAATGTTATGAATTAGAATAAATATCGCAAATCTTCAGATTAAATTGGAAATATTTACGACTACTAGTTAAACTCATTACAGTGCTTTATTTATTGGTTTACACTTAAGGACTATACTAGCCACTAATGAAACCAAAAAAAGATCAGTCTAATATTTTATCAGTTATTATATGGCCGTGATGGTCACCAACTTATATTCTGTCTATTGTCAATAGTATAGGTAATCCAAGCATAATTTTATTAGTAGTGTCGTTACTTCATATAGAGGACACATCGCCTCGAGCGATGTCTCTGCAATTTTTCAGATTTTGAGTTTTTAGTACGTACCAATTTGAACGTGATATTTGTGATATACATATTTTAACTAACTTTCCAAATACATACCTGGAAAGAAAGAAAGAAAAATAAATTATTAGCTTAAAGTCTTTTAAGAAATTTAACTTTTTCTCAAAGAGATTCTTTAAAAAATACTTCAACAAAACAAAGTTTGATGCAGTCATGTATAAGGAGTAGTAAAAGGAATATTTTTTAGTAAAAGGTAGCTCGACTGATATAATTAATAATTGCTGGGTTAATCTATGTATATGACGTTTAGATTTCGTCTTAAAACAACCCTTCAGACGGTTTTGTGACAGACCGCATTGTTTGAGCACGCGTTAATGTTGGACGCCAGCAAGAAGAAATTAATTCATATTTTCCAGTTACTGATTATTACTGGTTTCGTTGATTCCAGTCGTTTTGATTTCAAAGACAAACTATGTTTTGAAGAGCCACCGTTGCGATTACGCCGGAGCTATATATTGCACGAAAAACCGTTTTGAACCATTTATATTGTAAGAAATAAATAGAAAAGAGTTAACGCAAAAAACATCACACGCCGAATTTCTATGTGCAAATCCCTGCTAAGCCGCCACAAAATAGATCCATTTTGTTTAAAGATGGATAGTGGTAATGAAAATTAGGTCAATTACAACGTCCAAAAAACTCGGTCGTGATCGAATCGTTGACCCGGTGCAAACGGTTGCCAAACCGCAATTGACGCTAGATTTTGCTATTTGGTGGGATTGCCAGGAGATCATATGATATGAGCTGCTCACTTTCGGCCAAAGTCTTAATTCGAACCGGTACTGATAACAATTGGTCCGTCTAAATAAAGTTACCGCCGAGAAGCGGCCAATTTTGACCAATGGTACATTCACCTTAAAGTCTACTTACTCTAGACAGCGCCCTTTATCTCATCACCTACTACCTACATCCGATATCAAACTATTTTATATGTGGTGAACTTGCCTAAATCACGGATTCGAACGATCGAAAACTTGCCTCAATGGCGATATCATCGAACAAGTTAAATAAACGGAATCGTACTGTTGGAATCAGAGGAATAGCAAACGACCTGAACCTGTAATGAATCGACTCGGTATGAAATACACAAGTACAAAATAACTTCGACGTCGAGTGGAGCCCTACATTCCCAAAACGCATCATTACTCGTAACGGGATGTAGGTTTATGACTTACGTCGATCCTGTCCAGTAAATATCCAATGGTATTCCAAAAATGAGTCGAAACCGACTAAACAAAAATTCATTGAAGGCACTGAAGACCATCTCAACCTTAACTACTTATATGGAAAATTGAGTTGAACATTGGCTTACTTGTATAGATTCTGGAGCTTATTATGAAGGCGATAATGCTTATAAGGATTTGTATTATAATAAAAGAAAATGTAGTTTATTGGAAATCTGAATGAAATCAGATTCATCACATGGTATAAAGGAATTACGAAGCCTTCTTGATAGAATCCATTCATCTGATCTGATCGTCTCTGAGTAAATCGCACCTTAAATGAGAGAGGTTACAGTGTAAAACATACTTTTTCCGATTAAAATATTTTACGCATATACTACTGTGATCAAATTGAAAGATGAATTTTTAATTTATACTTCGCGTGTTTTTCGAATCGGTAAATTTTTTTCTGTAAGTTTGTGTAACTTCTGGCTATTCAGCAAATTCACATGACCACTCCGAGGACACCGTTTTGACTCAATTGAGGATATAAAAGCTGAATCGAAGAAGGCTCTGATGGCCATCACGACGGAGGATTTTTCCAAGTGCTATGATGACTGGAAAATTCGTTGGCATAAGTGTATTGCAGCGGTAGGGGATTACTTTGAAGGAAATGAAATGGACAAAATTCACCTTTCAATTTGATCACAGTAGTATACC
>NC_052500.1:61600858-61605978 GCF_016617805.1 Bactrocera tryoni | reverse complement strand
AAATAACTTCGACGTCGAGTGCAGGTCACAAAAGAAATGCTTGACAATGTAGCTGAGAACCCTACACTCCCAAAACGCATCATTACACGTAACGGGATGTAGGTTTATGACTTACGTCGACACTGTCCAGCAAATTATCTAATGGTATTCCAAAAATGAGTCGAAACCGACAAAACCAAAATTCATTGAAGGCACTGAAGACCATCTCAACCTTAACTATATGGCTTACTTGTATGTATTCTGGAGCTTATTATGAAGGATTTGTACTATAAGAAATGTTGTGTTTTGTAAATCTGGATGAAATTAGATTCATCATATGGTATAATGGAATTAAGAAACCTTTCTGATAGAATACACTCGTCAGATTGACGTTTCTGAATATATCGAACGTTAAATGAGAGGTGTGAATCGCTTTTAATATTGTATCGCACATACTGTTTTCCGATTCCGATTTCTACATATGTATGTACATATGTATATATATTTTTTTTTTTAATTTTCAGAGCATCTCAACTACTGACTTTTAGCCTCCCCTTTTAGCGCTATATTTCTGTACTTAAATGACAATTTCTCACAATTTCGCTTACATTTATTGAGCATGACTAACATCTATCTAAAATTAAGTAAGTACTGCCGATATTATTCATTGAACTGAAATCGTCGCCGAAAATGTGCCCTTTCAACTCGTTCAAATGAAATACGAGAAAAAAAACACATTTAATTGACATTAAACAAAAATAATTTGTTGCAGTGAAATTAAACCGAAATTATAGAGGACAGACGGCATCAACAAAAATAAAAGAGCTTACGGTCGACCAAGTGGCGCGTCAAAGGTTAAATTAAGTAGTACATATGTACATACATACATACATCCATTCGTATGTAGTTGCTGTAGCACGTTGATGGCTGAACCAACGACAAGCAGCCAGAAATGGCGGTAATAAAATAAAAGAGCAAAAGGAACTATTACAAAAACAACATTTACAACAAGGCAAAGGCAAAGACTTTATAACTGTATTTTCATTTTAAAATTTCTAACCTTCAGCTTTCATTAATTCGCTCAGGCATACGTTGGGCCATCGGCAAAGGTTGAAAACACTTTATTTAATTTTTTCTAACGCTGCTCGTGAAATCGTGATATTTGACTTATTTACGAGCAGGGCATACAGCTAAGATCTTACATTAATAATAAATATCCGAAAGTAAAAGTTCAGCTAATGTCGTTCATCTTCGTGCGACAGAAGATGTGCATGGGAAATTGTTGTGGTGTCACGAGTTTGACGAAAGTCGATAAAGAAGAAATGGAAGTAGTCTCATCGTCTACTGATCGGCTGTGACATTGAGGAGGATAGAAACTAGTAGTCGTTTAGAAATGCTAGTCGCATAGCTTTCCTCGTTTGAGCAAATCCAGCATGCTGTATTAAGAAATCTTGACTTAAACAACTTAAGAGAATACCGCAAGCCGACCTGACTGAACTTCAAGCTCTCCTGTTCCACTTATTGAAAGAGTGTCTTTCTTTACTAGTTATTGACTATTAAATGAAATATTCAATGGACTTCACTTAACAAAAAAATTAGGCATGTGAGGTTTGAACCAAAGTCCATTCATATTCAACGCTAAACCACTTAACGTTTAAGAAAACTTCTCCACTTTATTTCCTTAAAATATCACAATTTTGATCAGCATAAACGGTTTAAAATCAAGTGGAAAGTCGAAAATCATTATATAGACTATAATAGAGTAGAGAGTGGGACAGATCAAGAGATGGGCTGATCGCATTAACTATTGACGATCCTGAGATGTGCTCGAGTATATGTGTTCACGCAATTTTGTGAAGATAATTCAGACATTGACCGACATATTGGGCATTAAGTCTACTAGACTAATGAAAATCAATGAAAGTTTGGTATATTGGATCCCTCGACCGATTTCTTACATTTTGGCATGAAACTATAGTATATACATACGTATTATTATTAGGCATGTGGTTGCTAAGGGATTAATTCATCCGCTTTTACCCATTTTTGGCACCACCGAACTTCAAGCTTCAAGCAGATGATCTCTTATTTTCATTAAGGTAACTCACATATTGGTTGTTTTATGGTTGTTGTAAATTTTACCTTGACCCTCATTGGGGTAAAGTAACAAGTTGACTGTCCCCGAGGTCATTTAACGGGAAGCCCAAGAAACGAGCAGCTTCGACGGGTTCGAACCAAAGGGAGGAAGGAGTTAAGTGAGTTGGCTTCATGGGGCAGAAGATCAAGAGGCATCCCGTAATTGTTCAGAATTCGGTATTTTGGCGAATTTGAAACTTCCTCACCAGCATCCTTTTTGGTATCCAGGCAGTCAAATAGTGGAGTTGCCAGCAACGTCACTTTGTCTTTGCCTTAAGTGCTGCAGGCTAGCGACTTCAGGATCTTGTTGAGGCTCTCTGCTTTAATGACAAACACGGTTGTGTACGGAGTGAAGAAGTGCAAACTTTGGAATGTTACTCCAAAAATTTTAGGTTAGTGGACCATCGGAATTCTGACTCCATCGACGGAAATGTTGAAATCCAGTCTATAACTCCTTCGTCCAGTTCGTGCATATGGTGGCCGTGGATTGAGCAGTTGAGAGTTTTCGACTCCTAGCAATAGTACTGGGAGATACATAGGTGTTAACTTTGAACACTTGCCCTCAATTCCATTGCCCCGCATCATTATTGCACAATCATCTGTGTATGAGATTATACTGGTGGTTGAGGCAGTTTCGAAATTGTGATTAAACAGTCGAAGGGAAAGGACACCACCCTGCGGAACACCTGCTTATTTATCCTTATCCTTGATTATTCACATCGAAATGATACCGATGATTGCGGACCGCTCAGATAATTCATAGTTCACCTCTTAAATCCTGTAGGGAGCGTGGGTTATTCGATGTCCTCAAGTAGCGTTGTATAGTTGACTGTATCGAAAGCCTTTTACAAGTCCAACGCTACTAGGACAGTCCTCTCACTGGACACAGGACAGCTTGTAATTGAGAGCACGAGCTATCTGGGCGTTTATGACGCTAAGTTCTGTTGTGGTGCTGTGCACTTTACGGACATCGTGCTGGTGTTTGACTAGGCTCAGTTGATTTGTGAAGATCGATATATGCGGTTATAAAGTCAGCCGGAAATTCGAACTTTATGTTCCGTGTACAGGCATGTATAGACTGGATTCAACTCCTTTTTGGCACCCAGGCATACTCTTATCAAGGAAGGATTCTCTGCTAATTTCAATAACATATCCACAGATTGACCAACATTTTTCAGTAAAAGTACAGTCATAGGCACTGTGATCCATATACTCGGCATTTGAAAGCTTGAAAAATGATAGTCCGATTTGAGCCACTTGTAGATATGAGATGGAATTCCTTTTAAGGTCAAACTCTTGTTGCGATACCGTTAGGTTATCGACTTATGTATGTACTGTAAAGTGAAAGAATAAGAGGGAATTTAACAACATTTTATGTTCTTGACAATGGTCCGATTCCGTCCATATGCAATGCCAACATGCTTTCGTTAGGAATTCTCGATTTAAACGATTCTTGAGAACTTGAGATTTTGTGAATACAGGGTGCTCTAAAAATTACAAAATCTAAATATTTTACAATTGTTTAAGGATTGGTTAAAAAACTATTAGATTTCTTCAATACATACATACATTTCTAACATCTGCTCCCTATTTGCCTTTCATTATCTACAAAGAAATCGTAGCTAACATCACAACAATAACAATAATGATCTGAAATTTCAACTATAATAATACCAGAACCACATAGAGCCCTTTTTTGGAAGCGCATATAATACGTTCATATAGAAACATACATACATACATACACAGTACGTACATTTGTATGTGTGTTTGTAACCAAGCAACTATACAGCCAATTACTGGTCACTGCCCTTGTGCAACCGGCTTCCGTTGTTCACCAGTGCCACCACAGTCACCGCAACCCTCAACAAAAAAATGCCAGTTGCCATGTAGCACCAGTAGTGTTTTTGTTGTTATTAGTTTATCAGCTTCACTTAAAGCCTTTTACGGTGTGTGTACTCGTAGCTTGTTCCGCAAAAAATAAATAATATGTAATTCAAAGGCATGCCTCATATAACGATTTTTTCGCTTAATTCTATTTGGTTTTGTTGTTATAACACACACAGACGCACGTACACACATTAGCGACGGCAGGTGTGCAGGTGAGCTACAAATAAGCAGCACTTGGAACGCAGTTTATAAAAACTGCAACACTTTTTGTTTTTGTTGGCACGAAAAATGCTTGCCTTCGTTGTTGTTGCTTATTACGTTGAGTGCCACAGTTGAGTTGAGCGCTACTTTGTTTTTGCTGCACCATTTGGCCCTTTTGTAGATGCAATATGGTTTATGCGCTAGCGAACACACCCCGCTCACATACACATACGCACAAACATACATGTATATAAGATTGCAGAGCAGCGCAAGAGAAGAGCGAAATACTTTTATGTTAGCAATATAATAATATTTGTTACGTTCCACAGTAAGTCAACTAATATCTATTTCAAATTATGTGCTTATATGTATGTATACATATATACGTACTTATATTATTATACATTAGGGTGAGCAAAAACACCCAATTGAAGGGAGTTATACGGAGTAAACAAGAAGAAGCGTTAACTTTGGTTGTACTGTAGCCATTATATCCTTCATAAATAAAAAAGTTTTCATACCAGAGCCCGATAGGACAGCTTGTAAGGGAGCTGTATCCTGTAGTGATCCCATCTGAACAACTACTTCAAGTATTGCATTATTACCCTAAGCAGCAACCCATGTCAAATTTCGTGAAGTTATCTCGCTAAATGAAAGTTTCCCATACAAGCACTTGTTTCTGATAGTTCGGTATGTATGGCAGTTATATACTATAGTAGTCCGATATCGACGATTCCGACAAATTAGCAGATTCTTGGGGAAAAAAAGTATGCATAATTTCAAAGTGATATCTCAAGAACTAAGACACTAATTCGCGTACAACAGACAGACGGACATGGTTAGGTCAACTCAACTCGTCATGCTGATCATACAAGGTCTGTCGCAAAAGAAACAGAACTGTTAAAAAAAACAAC
>NC_052500.1:61566638-61600761 GCF_016617805.1 Bactrocera tryoni | reverse complement strand
ATGACAATAGATAAGGTTATCGGAAGATCAAAGCGCGCGGAACAAATTAATAGCTTATTTTTTAATAGTTTAGAGATTCAAAAATATAACCCTAAAAGTATTTTCAAATTAAAATTATTTTCAAAGTTACAGCCATTTTGGTGTCGTGTCGGACGCTAAAACTTTAAACGCATTTTTTTCGAAACTATTTTTTCAATGTGGTCATCACGATAAGAAAAGTTCTATTAAATCGATTTAATTAATATTCGCCAGGAATATTCTGTAAATATATAGGTGTCTAGAAATCCGACAAGTACTTGAACATTTCTCCCCGGAATTTCATCAAAGAGTTTTACGATAACACCAAAACGAGAAATATCAGTAGCCTTCAATTTTAGAAAATAGTACAGTATTTCGAAATAAAAATAAAGTATAAAACTATTAGAAATATGAAAATACACTATTAAACCGTCTGCCGGAATGCGGCTGCATACTATTATATACTGGATTCCAGGCTAAAGACCATACCGGGCAATGAAATAGCTGATGAACGACTTAAGGTGAGATGGCCTGAAGGGGCTATACTAGTGTAACGCATGAAAAATTAGGCGATTTTCGTGATTTTTTTAAAAGAAATTAATTTATTGAATATTTCGAACTTCTTTGGAATTCTTTTGAATAAGATATTTATCAACTATATTTTAAGATTTCTTTTTTACTAAAATATTGAAAATTAGCGGAGTTATGGTCTGTATTCGGAGGTGCCAAAAAAAGTGTCACAACTGCTGACATGATTCCGGCCGAATGAGTAGCAGAAACAAAAACAAATCAGAAAGTTTATTAAACTTAAAGATATTTCCTATACAATGACCTACAAATTTTGAAAAATATTATTAACGAAATGGCGTAATTTTGGAAAAAAAATTTCGTTTATTAGTTAAGGAATGGTCAGTCTATTCAAAATACGAAGATACGACCTTGCCGATTTCACAGAATATTTTTAGAAATATAATCTATAGAAAAAGCAAAAAACAAATTTTTGAAAGTGTGACACTGGTATAGCCCCTTAACCTATTACTACGTCTACTTTACATATATATGACACCATTTTAAGCTGTACCGTATTGGGTTTCCTAACAACAAATTAATTAAACATCAATTAAGATCGGAATAAATTTTAGCTCAATTAATACTTCCAAGATTTCCGAACTCTCAAATAAAAATAATGTCTAAAATTACTTTCTTCTAAAGCACTAGGACTTTAATTATAAAACTGATCGAATTTCTGGTCTGATTTATTCTTTATTTTTTTCTAAGATAAAGTTGATTATAAATTTAGTACAGTCCTTGGTCGTCTATTTATGTAATGTTCAACAGCCTTTTTGACAGATCACACTTGAATCGCCTTATGCTGTCATGTTATTACTGTTTGTAAACTTTCAACTTCTTGTAAACGTTCAACTTTATTACCCATCCCATTTTCAGACCCAGCATCCATTACTAGATTATATTCAACCGAAAGGACCACGTCCAGCATTCAAAAGAAGAAAATATAGGAGCCGTAGCTAAGGAGCGTACACGCAGACCGTGGAGCGTCGATTCGGCACTCTTCGCAGCAACTCGGACTGACGTATGGAACGACTATGTCGAGATCTTAAATTGAAAGCGTACAATATACAGCTGGTGCTTGTGCAAGAACTGAAGCAGCACGACCTTTCCAAGCGACATCGCCTCGCTCTATGGGCTCTTGAAAAGTTCCAAGAAGATTCCACGTTTTCGAGCCAAACTTGGTTCAACGATGACTCCCATTTCTGTCTCAGTAGGTATGTAAACAAGCAAAATTGCGGCTTTCGGAACGAAAAGCAACCTAAAAAAAATCAAGACCTGCAATTTCATTTCTTTCGACTGGTAATAAACATTCCTCATTAAATGTGAAGTTTCTGTGTTTTTTTTTAAGTAGGAAACTTCGAAATGGATCACCATTTAGAAGATTATAAGGAGCTTGTTTATATTGGATAATGTTTTTTAGTTCAAAAACATAAATTTCAGGGAGCTTCTAATCAAAAGAAAAAGTGAACTGGGAAATAACGATCAGCCTAGTATATATGTATGTATATACTACATTTGAATAATGACTGGTAATAAATACAATATACGGATGTTGGGAAATTTGATATGGATGAAAGTCAGCATGCAGTGAAAAAGTAACAGAGTGTGCATACGTATTTGAAATATATATAAATATATGCATGTATATATATGTAAATATAAAATGGAAAAAATGGCACAAGTATATATAAAAAAGAAATAAGTCATATTTACATATGATTAAAAGAAGGCAAAATTAGTTTAACTTATATCCACACTTAAATTTTCAAATCTGAGAGTAAGAGGGTGCGAGCAGCCAAGCAAATCGTAGTATGCACATTAGCATTTATTGTTACTAATTTTTGGTGAATTTGTAGCTGAAAAACTTCAAGAATCACTAGAGTATAAAGACGAAACATTTCCTATTAAGCTTAAAAATAGTTGTAATCAGTGGCTCCCAAACTATGTATTGCTAAAACTTTAACTGAGAGAATACACAATAGAAAAATATTATACAAAAATATATTAACAGACTATTGGAAATAAATGTAGCGAAATAGTTTACTCAAAATTTTGGGCATCCCTGATTTACGTGTATGGGTTACCCCTACCTTAAAAACATTTACAAATGCTGCTCTACTTTCAAAAACAAATTTTGTAGTTAAAACAGAAGCATACATTTTTATGAATGTTTGTTCGGTGTACTTCCGGCTATACTCAAGAGAAACTTTATATTTTATGTGAGAAATACACGCGGCTATTCCTAGTCGAGTCGCAGATCCACCGAAAGCCGAGACACATAACCCAATAAGATCCGTTCCCTCGACAGTAGGACCTACATAATCAGAACGGATCTCGATTCTTATTCAGCCAAGGATAGTAAACTCCAAATTACTGCAGGAATGTTTTCTGCACGACAACAAAACCGGCCCAACAAGGGGATTAAGTCAATTGCCAGTCAGCTATCGCCACTCTTAAGGTTTTGGAATCTTTTATTTTCGGTTAATATCTTCAAATTTCGCAAAATGAATGATTGATCATCAGGGCTACCGGCGAAACGAAATGATGACTGTCATCATAAATGTGGATTTACTGATGTTGCTTGGGATTGAACGCAGTCATAGTCATATATATACACAGAAGGCGTTTACATTTATTTTTATGTAAAAACTTAAGGAAAACTCATCTGCTACTACGAAAATGATTCGCAAACCTATAAAATGTCTTTAAAAGACACCAGCAAACATAACCGAAGCGCTGCAAAACAGCTTTCAATTTGAGCCGGTAGTCCGAGCTGCTACCGCATGCCAAAAACCTGCAATTGCAGCTACAAGCTCACTCATACTGGCACATACGGATATGTAACGCTACAAATCCACGCTCCAAATAGCACGACGATTGCTTAGTCGACGGCAACAGCAGGCCACCATTTTTTCATCTCATCAACAGTGCTCCAAATCTCGTTGCATTGCATGCAGCTGACTGGCTGGTTTGCTCGATGGCTCGCCGGTATATAGTATGTAGCACTTGGTTGGCCCCCGTTCACCACTGGCATGCAACTCTGCCTGCATACGAGCACAGTCGTGATAATAGAAGCAAACATCACTGGAAATTCGACAAGCAAACAAAACTAAGTAAGTGAGTAGTTAAAATGAAGAGCAGGACGGCGAACTGCCGCAAAACTACGGCACATTATTTGCCGACTTTATGACATTGCTTGACTTAAAGAATTTGCTGTGGACATAAAATGGTACTTAATGCTGCTTACGAGTATTGGAATGAAGTGGAAGAAATGAAGAGACCCGCACATCACAGGCAGTAGTCACAAGCCGAAGCTGCAGTCGCGCTGCGGTCGACGTAGAGGGAGAAGTATAAGAAATTGAAAAGGCAGGCAGCACACTTCCTTGAAACCGGAAACCCAACTTCACCTCCGTGCGCTGTGAACTTCCTTTTGGTCAGTTGTGTTGCAGCTGAAGGCGGAAACTGTGACAGCAAAACAACCACATACAAACTATATACAGCAAGCGTGCAGCGGCGCAGTGATGCGTGGCATGACAAGCCGAAGAAATGAGTGCAGCAAAATTTTGCCAGCAACGCGTTACTTAATGAATTGGATTTGTGTTGTCATTGTTGTTGTTATTTACATTGCTGTACTACATTGCTTTTCTGGAGTTTTTAATTTCGTAAGAAGCAGTAAAACTCGCTCACTTGCAGACAATGAATTTCCCCTGGGTCAGCCACTAGAGATGCTGTCGCTGCAGTTGCATTATTAGTTCGCCATAATTCTTCCGCTCGTTCGGCTTTTGTAATATTTATGTGTTTTTATATATACATATGTATGTATATATTATTATATATATATGTATATTAGGCTCGCTGACCGTTTCGCCAAGACTACTGAAGGAATATCGCGAATCATGCTCATCTCTGACATCGAATTACTTAGACTGATGGTTTGGGAGCTTGACCACAGAGAATTTGCAGGATATTGTAAATCTGATGTAATTTCTAGGTCAAGTACTATTGCTAAATAATTGCATAATAGAACTTCTTAGTTGCTACACTGACTTCTGTCAGTTCACTACTGAATTGTTGGACCTCAGGCGAGATCGCAAAATGCTGGTCTCAGCGGTTCACTATTTAATCGTTAGGGAGGCGAGCTCGCAAAGTGCTGTTTAGATACTAGAAACTACGCGAACGCAAATTCCTTTTGTCCCGACGTACAAGTAAATCGTAAGAGAACGAGACAGTTGCATAAGCTGCTTGAAAGGCAATCTCAGACTCAGCTTTAAGATTGATTATATTTGTTATCGGTCGTTAGTTTAGGAATATGGTTTAGATTAAATAACAAATATTTATAAATATCGAATGCTCAATTATACACTGGGCTTTTCGGAAATATTTATATATATTTTTTGCACTAAATTTACAAGACTGAAGGCAATAAAAAATACAACAAATTATGTTTTATTTGCCCTTTCAGTCTTCAATACAAGAATACAATTACCTAACACTATTGATATATTCCACTATAAATTAGATTCGAAGCCAAAAAAGTGGTGATTAATGGTGGCCAATGCAATTAAAATGCGATTTTTCACACACTTAGCCTTCTATACATTTCTTTAACGAGGTAATTCGTTATTTCATTGTTAGTTCAAGTTCAAGTGCAAGGGTAGTAAGTGCTGCCGCCACAGCTAAAATGTATTGGCAACAATTTATTTCAATTCGCGCATTAATTAATTTGCCAACACAGTCTAGGCGGTCTATGAAAATACGAACATAAGAACGATTGTACATATGTATATAGTATAGTCATGGTATGTACTCGTAGTATACGCAAGTGTAGAGTCCAAGTTCGGAAATGCAAATTTTTTATGCCGAATGCACTTCATTCGTGTTGCACACCATTAAAAGCTTGTGAAAGATATTTTGTAGCGAATAACTTGTGAAATTTATGGCCTCTTTGGAATTGTAGCTAGAAAATTTATATTGTATTGTGGAAAAAGTGGCCTCGGTTAGAAAGCCCGTTTATGTGAAATACTTGTATAATATTTCAAGATCGCCAATCTATTTAATGAAGTTTTAAAAAATATACATATATAAATCGGTTCTACCATATTAATGTGATACACGTGCTCATTTATGGGTTAGATTAGATCAAAGCGATACATAAAATTGTTTTGGCATTACAAACGACCGGTATTTAAACTGTATAATTGGATTCGCATGGCCTTCGTAACAGAATGCAAAACGAATCAGTGTTATTACAAACAAGAAACCCCGTTAACTCCGGTTGCACCAAAGCTGTAATATTTTTCAAAATTATAAAACTTTCCATGCAAGAACTTAATTTGGTCTGTCAGTGTGTATGTAACTATACGCTATAGTAATCCAATCTGAAAAATATTTTCGGACATTGTACCGTTGCCTTGAACAATAATTTACGCTAAATTTCGTAAAGATATCTTATAAAATAAAAACGTTCCCTGAAGACTTAATTTTGATCGTTCATTTTATATAGCATCAAAGTGCTATAGTGGCCCGATATCGGTGTTTCCGACTAATGACCAACTTCTTGGGGGAAATAGGGAGGAGAGATACTAGACAGAGAGACATACAGAAAGACATGGATAAATGTACTCAGCTCATCAAGCTGATCATTTAAAGTGTGATCCATTTCGAGGTTTCCTACTTAAAAAAAAACCATAGAAACTTCAAATATAATTGCGAATGTTTATTATCATTCGAAAGAACATTCTTTGGCATTTATTTTTTGAATTTTGGCCGCGACTACGTCTCCGTTAAGTCCAATTACAGATGACTCTTTTAATCGAAACGGAATTGTCCGCATAGACTTTACGGTGTAATATTACACGTATATACTTGGTGAACAATCGACAGGCCCAAAACGTGAAATTATCAGCTCACCGAAGTGTTCCCTCAATAAATCAATAAATCCATTGGTTGATGCGATGTGTGGGAAATGGCGGCGTCTTGTTGAAACCGCATGTCGTCGATATCACGAGCTTCAATTTCAGGTATCAAATAGTCGGTTATTATGGCACGATAACGGTCGCCATTGACGATTACGTTCTCACAGTCATCATTTTTGAAGAAATGTGAACCATTAATTCCACCGGCCCACACCACACCAAACCGTTGGTTTTCTGGATTAAATGGCAACTTTTGAATCTCTTTAGATTGCTCCACATCCCAAATGTAGCAATTTTTCTTGTTTACAAAAGCCAGAAATAGGCCTCATCTCTGAACGAAATTTGGCTCGAAAACGTCGGATCTTCTTGGAACTTTTCCAGAGCTCATAGAGCAAAACGGTGTGGCTTGGTTAGCTCGAGCAGATTCAGTTGTTGTACAAGTTGTGTTTTGTACGCTTTCAATTTAAGATCTCGACGTAAAATGCGCCAAATCATTCCATACGTCAGTCCGAGTTGCTGCGAACGGCGCCAATCAACTCCTCATGAAAGTGCATTTTCGTAATAAAGTCGAACGATTTGTAAAAGTACTTCAGGCGTAAGTCTTTCCATGATGAAATGCCAAACAATATTGAACAAAAATAACATGACAGCTTGACACGACTCACGCGTGATCTGTCAAAAAAAAGACTATTGAAAAAGTTCCTCTACTTAGATCATCATCCGTTAAATATTTTATGGGGTCACCGGCGTTTCATTCTGGATGTTACACACTTCGTGACAAACTAGCTCAAACAATTGAATGGTGTCAATGGCCAACAAGTCGTTTGATATTGGATAAAAGCTCAGTAGGGCAGCGATTACCTAGTTCTATACCTGAAATGATGTTTAAGGTTCGTTTCAATGAAATCGAGAATTATTTACTCAAATTTCTGAAAATGAAAAATAATTATTGGTTTCGGGCGTATACAATGTTGAACAGGGAGAAATGTTTCGTGGTCGAAACGAAGAATCACTGCAGCATTTGAAACTGTGCATCGCCTTCCAACACATCAACACTCCAAGAAAGGTCATATTATACAAACATTACAAAATATTAGATTGAATGAAGAATATTAGAGCTGAGGTGACTTAATTACCGCTAATTGGTTATCGATGAGAGTTGATATATTTTGTTCATTTTTTATATCACAGTAGCAATTATTCGTAAAAAAATATAATTTTGTGCAATAACCTTTCTCAGACGATGCCTTTTTACTCAGCAAGGGCACTAAACTATTTACACTCAGTCATCTCTCTCACTTTATATACCAAATATTCTCTTCTATCCTCTGATTTTATGAAATATCTTCTTAAAATTCTCGCTCTTTAAAAAGTTCTCGACAAAAAGAGAGTGGGATGAAGCTTTGAAAACTATAAATAAATACTTTCTTACAACTGTACATATATACGAAACAAACTGATACTGATCTATGCACCACTTGTGATCCCCGAAAACAAGTAAGGCAAAGCACCCAATTAATATTGAATAAACAGCCAACTTCAAAAAGTATGTAGCGAAGTTGAAGTGAGTGCTGAGTGCCGTTTTACGCATCGTGAGTGACAACAGCCACACTGGCCGGAAATGTGCATTGAAATTTAACACACTCGGACACGTGTCTGACAGAGCTGTGCACCCTCATGTGTAGGCTATATTTTTTGGCTGTATTTATGTTGCCAGTTTTCTTAGACGAAATCCTCAATGAATAATTGCATTGAACTTTAATGAATGATGTATGGGAAATCATTTACAAATTAATACATTTAAGAACTTTTCTTCACCTCAGCAGCAGCAGTAGCGGCACTGACATTCATCTCCGATCAGCTGTTAGCGTTTGTCAATTGTCAAGCGTTCATTAAATAGGCGCAGAGCTTTCGGATGAATTTGAAGTGAGCACAAGCATTTAACAAATTAGAAAAGCATGGAGTATGTGAGCGAGACTTCCTGTTTAGTATTTTGTGTATTAAAAAATATACATATGTAGAGGTAAAAAATTGACATTGAAATATTTTTTTACTGCTCTTTATCACACTTTCTGCGCTGGAACTTCCTTTGGCGGCATTTACATATGTAGGTATGTTTATTTTTATACTCTCGCAACAATGTTGCTAACGAGAGTATTATAGTTTTGTTCACATAACGGTTGTTTGTAAGTCCTAAAACTAAAAGAGTCAGATATAGGGTTATATATACCAAAGTGATCAGGGCGACGAGTAGAGTCGAAATCCGGATGTCTGTCTGTCCGTCTGTCTGTCCGTCCGTCCGTGCAAGCTGTAACTTGAGTAAAAATTGAGATATCATGATGAAACTTGGTACACGTATTCCTTGGCTCCATAAGAAGGTTAAGTTCGAAGATGGGCAAAATCGGCCCACCTGCCACGCCCACAAAATGGCGGAAACCGAAAACCTATAAAGTGTCATAACTAAGCCATAAATAAAGATATTAAAGTGAAATTTGGCACAAAGGATCGCATTAGGGAGGGGCATATTTGGACGCAATTGTTTTGGAAAAGTGGGCGTGGCCCCGCCCCTACTAAGTTTTTTGTACATATCTCGAAACTACTATAGCTATGTCAACCAAAGTCTACAGAGTCGTTTCCTTCCGGCATTTCCATGTACAGTTCAAAAATGGAAGAAATCGGATAATAACCACGCCCACCTCCCATACAAAGGTTATGTTCAAAATCACTAAAAGTGCGATAACCGACTAACAAAAAACGTCAGAAACACTAAATTTTACGGAAGAAGTGGCAGAAGGAAGCTGCACCCAGGCTTTTTTTAAAAATTGAAAATGGGCGTGGCGGCGCCCACTTATGGACCAAGAACCATATCTCAGAGCTACTAGACCGATTTCAATGAAATTCGGTATATAATATTTTCTTAACACCCTGATGACATGTACGAAATATGGGTGAAATCGGTTCACAACCACGCCTTCTTCCAATATAAAGCTATTTTGAATTCCATCTGATGCCTTCTCTGTATAATACGAGTATAAACATTAGGAACCAATGATGATAGCGGAATAAAACTTTACAAAAATACGGTATATGAAAAATATGTAAATGACGTATTATGAAATCTCGATTATCACTTTACCATGCGAGAGTATACAATGTTCGGTGACACCCGAACTTAGCCCTTCCTTACTTGTTACTGTTTATTCTTTAAAATTTATAGCTTTTGAATGCTTCACTAATGCATTCGTTTAGTGAAAGTCTAACGAAACCCATAAATCTTATCAAATGTCTGCTGACTTATGAAAAAGCTTAACGCATGTGTTAGGCTACTTCCGAGCAGTTTTATGTGGTCATAAAGTATATTTCCCCCTGTTACATATGTATGTATGTATATGAATATCTCCAAATTTATTTTGTTATGATTTAAGGGGTTATATTTACTTGTGACTTTCAATTTTGTTTTGTGCATATGATCCATTTCGAGATTTCGTACTTTTTTAAAAGAAAAAACTCAGAAATTTCAAATTTAATGTGGAATGTTCATTATCATTCGAAAAAACGTTTTTTAGCATTTACTTTTTGAAGATTATCTCTTTCAAATGTTGACCGCGACTCCTTCGAGCATTTCGACTGATAACTTGCGAATGACATGCGTGATATTTTACTCCAAGATCTGAATCGAGGCGAGTTTGTTCGCATAGACTATGAAATTAACATATCACCACAGGAGAATGTCTGACGGTGTCATATCAAACGATCTTGGTGACCAATCGACCGACCCAAAGCATGAAATTTTCTGCTTACCGAAGGTTTCTCTCAATAAATCCATTCATTGATGCGCTGTTTGGGAAGTGGCGCCGTCTTGTTAAAACCAAATGGCGCCGAGTTTACGAACTTCAATTTCAAGCATCAAATAGTCGGTTACCGTTATTTATTCTGGAAGAAATGGCAGCTCTTGAATCTGTTGCAGCTTGTTTACATAACCTTGAAACTTTTCAGGAGCCCATAGAGCGAAACGATGTCGCTTGGGAAGGTCGAGGGGCTTCAGTTCTTGCACAAGCTGTATTTTTCACGCTTTTAATTAAAGATCTCGACGTGAAATGAGCCAAGTCGTTCCATACGTCAGTCTGAGTTGATGCGAACGGCGTCGAATCGCTCTTTGTGCACACTCTTAGCTACGGCGACGCGGTCTATTCGGTCGAATATTATCCAATAATGAATGCTGAGGCTCAAAATGTTTAATGGAACGCTCAGTTAGCCGATTATGTTGATCATAAATTGAGCGAAGTGAGCGAAACTCATTCTTTACATAACGTGAATTTTCATAATAAAGTTGAACAAATTGTAAACATTGTTCAGACATAAGTCTTCCTTCCCATGATGAAATGCCAAACAATACTCACACGTGATCTCTCCAAAAAAAGTCAATTCAAAAAGCACCTCTACTTGGATTATCCGTTATATCGAATGAAATAAGAATCGTTTATGAAAATTGCAAAACTGATGGACCGATCGACTTTTTGTTTTCATACGATTTTTTGAGACATATTTATCAATTTTAATAATAATTTAGATTTTTTAAATTAACTTTTTTTGTTGCCTTGTGAATTTGATATAATTTAAATTTATAATCTTTTTCACCGCCAGACACTTTTTTGAGGTACTCTTGGCGATCATCAACGGGATCTAGAAAGACCTAATTTTTCAAAATTAATAGCCGTTCATTCAAGTACATTAAATCATCTCCCAGATCCGATCGAAATACCTTTCCGTATCTCTACTTTAGCAAAAACTAGTCGCTTACTTCTAGATACGAGTAATTAACTGGATATGTACAAAGTAACCCTTTTGGTACCAATTTCGCAATTGACAACATTAGTTCGTTCATTTGCAATACTAGGAACCAAAGTTTTTTGAATTGAATCTAGTTCAAGAATCTTCTTCTTTATCGGCGTAGACATCGTTTACGCGGTTATAGCCGAGTTTACAACAGCAAGCCAGTCGTTTTTCCTTTTTGCTGTTCGGCGCCAATTGGAGATTCCAAACGTAGGCAGGTTCTTCTCCACCTGGTCTTTCCAACGAATACCCTCAGAGCTGGAGTACTTTCATCCATTCGGACGACATAATCTAGCCGGTGTAGCCACTGTCTCTTAATTCCCAGAACTATGTCAATGTCGTCGTATATTTCGTACAGCTCATCGCTCTATCAACTGGTGTATTCGCCGTTGCCAGTGCGCAAAGATCCATAAATCTTCCGCAGAACATTTCTCTTGAAAACTCGTAACGCCGATTCTTCCGATGTTGTCATCGTCCATGCCTCTGCACCATATAGCAAGACGGAGATGATGAGTGACTTGTAGAGTTTGGTCTACGTTCGTCGAGAGTGGACTTTACTTCTGAATTGCCTACACAATCCGAAGTAGCACCTGTTGGCAAAAGTTATTCTGCGTTAAATTTCGAGGCGGACGTTGTTGTTATTGTTAATGCTAGTTCTAAGGTAGACGAACTTATCTGCGACTTCGAAGTTATGACTGTCAACAAGAGTTCAAGTATAAAGTATTTACTTTTATACCAGTTGTCTCATTTATTTTCCAGTCGAAGGAAAATACGAAACATAATTTTTAGTGTTTAGCTAGAGGCAGCAACCTATGTCTTCTTTATAACATTCCCTTGAGAGTATCAAGGTCAGTTCCTGGCTTTCAAAACCAGTTTTCTACCGTTACTATTTTGTTCGTTTGACAGAAGTATAGATTAGTACACGACATCATGAACGAATACAATTTGAATGAAAGGTTGATGATTCTTTTATGACTTCATATTATCATTTATGTACATACATAGTAGTTAGTATGAACATAATTTGATTAGGCAGCTTGTCATTGCCTTGTGACTCATATTAATTCCGATTCTAATACTCTACTATATATTTATTATAACAAATTATTCAACCGACCCTTATCATTTTATTTATTAATTTATGTATACTTTGTTGCCGAAAGTCACTGAATGCCTACACATATGTATACTATATATACACTTATACATATTTATCTATGTACTATTTATATACTTGAATTACGTAGGCATGTCATTAACATAAGCACTACAATGTATAATCTAATATTTGTTCTCACTTTTTATTTCGGCTTTTGTTTACTCTTTGCGTTTGCCTTTCTACCGAGCAGTCTCAATGTCACTCAGCGTGAACAGAAACTATCAGCTGTGTGTTGTTCGCTCGATGAGTGATTTTTGGCTTTCAATTTTATAACCGGTCCTGTGGCGCAATGGATAACGCGTCTGACTACGGATCAGAAGATTCCAGGTTCGACTCCTGGCAGGATCGACATTAAAGATATACCTTTTGTTTAAAATTGTAATGAATATTTAATGAAATAGTCATATTCTTTTATGCAATTAATGACATTATTTAATTTAATATTAATTCTTTCAAATATTTTATAATAATTATTATTTTTAATTAAAAATTGTGTACTGATATCAATCAAAGTAAAAAATTGTCTAAACTCGTTACAAATAATTGTCACAAATTTAGTAACCGGTCCTGTGGCGCAATGGATAACGCGTCTGACTACGGATCAGAAGATTCCAGGTTCGACTCCTGGCAGGATCGACGTAAGACTCGCTTTTTTTTATTAAAAATATTTGATTTTGAATTTAATAATACTATATCTGATTATATAGATATTATACCCAGTACCATGCAATGTAAAGGGACTGATGTATGTCATTAAACTCAAGCTTCTTCGTATGTTTATGATTAAAGCTTAGTACGCAGCTCGCAAGAAACGTAAAAACTTCATATAAAAAAACGCTTAAGAAACGGTCAAGATACTTTCCTGCGACAAACTTACTTGTGCTAGTACGCAGCTCTCAAGAAATATAGTACCAATTTTTGATACCTTTTTTCAGTAAAATGTGAATATGGCAAACCTTGTTTTGCGAAGAAACATCAAATCAACAATTGTTTCTTGAAGGAAATTCGAAGTAATCGTCAAATTCGTCCTAAATTAGTTGAAATCATTATTATGAAGTATATTCCATTTTGAAATGTTGCATAAAACCTACCAATCATCAACAACATTTCCTAAATCTCAATAAAAATATTTATGTTACCATACACATACACACATACATATTACGCACAAAGTTTGTTTTCTTTGTTTATTCTCTCTTGCTCTTCTAATGTAGATCATTCACAATGCGTAACCAGCTGTCAAAATTACTTGAGAAATAATGTATTTTTTTCCTTGAGCAATTACTTGAGAGCTGCATACCAACCTTAAGCCAGTTTGTTTGATCTATTCGTCGTTCTCCAAAGTTGGTCGAACCGAGACAAATAACATGTAATATGCCAATGGAACGTTGCCAGGACCTTGGCCAAAATTCTTCTCCTATTTTCAAAAAATGCTATGAATTTTAAGGATCTCTAATAAAGCTTATAATACACATTACAAAGTAAATTTTTCGGACCTTTCATCATTTGTCATTTCAGTAACGATACACGTTTGTAGCTTGTCCTTAGATCTTGTATTTTTATAGACTAAGTGATAATATCCTTCACAGATGCATGTTTTTATAAGTTCAAAGGGTATTAAAGATCTTAATATAAATTATGATCGGTCAATTTGTATTACAGCTATATGCTATAGTGATCCTATCTGAACAATTTGTTCCAAGATTGTAGCTTTGCCTTGCATAACATCTCATATAAAATTTTGTAAAGATAGCTTTTCAAATAAAAAAAGTTTTCCGTACAAGGACTTGATTTCGATAAATCAGTTTGTATGAAAGCTATATGCTATAGTTATCCGCTCTGAAAAATTTGTTTGGACATTGTATCGCTGCCTTGGGGAAAAGTCTATGCCGAATTTTATGAAATTATTTTGTAACGTAAGGTTTTCCTGTAACATAAGAAAGTATTCCATACCAGAACTTAATTTTGATCGCTTATAAGACCTCCATATACTATAATTGTAGGATATCGGCGGTTTCGATAGATGAGCAGCCTCGTGGGGAGAAAAGAACATGTACAAAATTTCAGGTCTATGTTTCAGGAGCTGAAGGTCTAGTTTACATACATATATACAGACAGACGGACATGGTTAAAAATTGTTAGCTCGTCTCGCTGAGAATATATATTATAGGGTCTCTGACGACTCTGTTACAACACACAACATGATGAATTTAAAATACCCTGTTCAGGACATAAAAAATAAATATCACCCGCATAGCTATTGAAATTCAAGCAAAATAATCTTACACATTGAGGTTATGTACGTTTGCTAAAATACGGCCATCCAACAACTACAGAACAATGAAGTTAGAGCAGGAAATACATACCATCTGGTATGTAGTATATACATATGTATGTATATAGTGGGTGATGTAAGGTGAAGTATAGTACATAGTTAGAAGCACAGCATGGCATGTGGCAGCACTGGCATTTTCGGTGACAATGCAAATAACGTAAATGAAAAGTTGTATTCGCATGCTGGCACAAAGGCACGACGACGATTCCCTCTTCGCATTTCGTCCTGTTTTTGCGCTAAAATATGGAAAAGTCAAAGGGTGTGTGCGCCTTGGGTCAGTTTGGCTGGCAAAGGGTTTATATAAATGTACATACATACATACATATATACATATGCTGTGCTTAACTGGGTGCGATGGAATTTATTTTGATATGAATAAATATTTTTGTATGTAAGTTCAGTGAAATGCGAATGTGCAAAGTACCGGCCATTGTTGGTGGCATCTGATAGCGCAAAATATGGCAAATGAATGACGTAGAAAGAATTGCATAGTATGTGTGAAATTATTTTCACTTTATTACAGCTTTGTGGGCGGACAAATGAGTTAAAACTGGACAAATAAAGGCCTTTTACCGGAGATAAGGCAGCTGTGTGGATGTGTAAATATTTTGCTGACTTCGGCATGAAATTTGTTTATAAAGAAAATTATCACTAGAGAAAAGTTGGAATAAGCTTTTTTGTTTACAAGCAATTAACTGTAAAAATACTACGTATGTATGTATACGTATGTATGTATACGTATGTATTGTATATGTTTATAAAAAATTCTACATTTATTAGTTTTATTAGTTATTGTAGTGGTAGTCAAGTAGGGAACACAAATATTTGACATTTAGTTCAGAATTGAAAAACATACCCTCTAAGCACTTTAATTGGAGAAACTTTAAAAATTTATTATACTGTGCCTCAAAAGCACATTTTTAATTCTACCAACAAATTATCTCCGCCGAATCAACATTTTAACATTTTAATTTTAATTTTTGTTAAATATCGAAAATTAAAAATAAATATTTATTTCCAAAAATATATTTTTTTAAATTTTAATCCAAATATAAGTTTTAAAAATATTAATCTCAAGTTTATAATTAAAAATTAAAAAAGTTCTGTTTGTTCTAAAATTTCGTTTTCGAATTTTAAATTATTTCGCGCTAGCGTACATCGTTTAAAACATTTTGGTTAAATTGTAAAAAGTAAATCATATTTTTAATAAAATATCAACATATGTATGTACATATGTACATACATACATATGTATGTATTAATAGATCTTTAGCAAATTACATTGTGCAAAAATTAAAAAAAAAACATTTTTGTTAATGAAAATTAACAATTCGTTTTTCTCATGTGATCACTCATTTTTTTTTGTGGACAACTGTATGTATGTATGTATGTAGTTTAGTAGTTTTAATCTTATTTACATTTTCTTACTCTTAATTATAGTTTTTTAGTTAGAAATACATATGTAAATATTTACTTTTTAGCTCTTTTCATTTCAGCCTTTGATATAAAATATAATATTTTTATTTGATAACTAAATTTTTTAATTAAAAAAATATTTCATAGATTTTTGCTTGTGATTTTGGGATTAATATTAAAAAAAAATATTTAAATTGAAAAAACAAACATGGATATGCACATACATATGTACATATGTATGTATGTACGTATGCATGTTATTAAAAATCAACATTAAACTACTAGTTAAACATATGTATGTACATACATACATATGTATGTATGTGAATATGCATCTTTGACTTACCTCACAAAATTTCAATCTGATTAGTTTATTTAATCCGTCAAAGTATGTTGCTAACGGTATGCAAATAAAATAAATTTATTTCTTTATTATTACACTAATAGTTACTACTGTTCATTAATTTTAACACACACGCTTTTATAATTGTAACTCTTTGATTTGATCGAGTTGAGGTTATTAATTTAAAACACAAATTGATTTTTTTAATGCTACACTTTCACTGTAATTCTAGCACATTCAATATGCAGCTAGGCAACTTTCAAAAGAAGACAAGCCAAAGTAGTATCGACTTGTAATTATGTATTTGCACGTTTTATACTCGCCGATGCTATTATCGATAAAAAAAAGTTTATTATTGAATTTAACGATGTCGATTTTTTATTTGAATGGAATATAATATTTTTGATATTTTACCATTATTGCACCTATAAATTTTAAATAATATTAACCTTAATACATAATAATACATACATTTGTACTATATATGCAAAAAGTGAATAGATTTCCATTGCCTTAAATTTATTAAGAGTCCTCTGATGAGAAATAAACAAAAAATCTATTTTCCTCAAATGAATATACATACATACATACATGTATTATATCTCAAACGATACAATATACTTGTATACAGCTATGTATTATAATAAACAAGTCTTTTTTGCAACTTTCGTGTTTCAAAGTTTGGTAATAAAACGTATTTTTTTATACCCTCAACAAGTCTGTCCGTCTTTATATACGCGAACTAAAATCTCAGATTTTGAGTTTTCGGTCTCAAAAATTTGAAAACATCCTTTTATGCCAAAACTGGAACATTTACCGTTAATATAATTTTGTTTTTAATATTTTAAATAAACCTTAATATACATACATATGTACATTCGTTTGTTCAGTGTGTCGCTTTTTGTCTACATATAGTACATACTCATATATATGTACATATGTATGTACCTCTATCTACCATATACGCCCGCTTTGTATATTTACATTTTTATCTTGTGTGCATTTTCTTCTTCTTACGTACTTACATTTTCACTTCTTCATGCCCGGATTCAATTACATATTTGTATGTAACTACATACATATATATCATATCATGTACATTATATTCATATGTATGTAAATATATTTACTTTAATTAAGTGCGTACGATTTCTAACTACTTATACTTTATTTAGATGCATACATATATGTGTGTACATATGTTTATATTATACACACTGCTACACCAATGATCGTAACCGAATTTAATAAAACCAATTGGAAACTAATTTTGGTCAACAATATAACTGGCAACTGGCGATGTCTTCGATTCGCTTTACTTTCTTTTGCTTCACCGTAACGCGAAGTACTTAAATTAGAAATACTCACACAACTTAATATGTTTCACAATTATTTTACATTAATATAAACAATTGAATCAGATTTATTACTGCAACCTCCAAATCTAGTGGAAGCGGTTTACAAAATCACAATTTTCTGAAACCAAGTACATACTCAGCTGCCTGCATTTTAGCTGGGGCTGCAGAAATGTTCTTTTTTCGTTTTGGCTCGCCCTTCTTTCTGCCGTATGTTTTAGTTGCTTATTCACCTGTCACCGCATAAAATTGCACTTTGAAAATATTTTATTTGTATAAATTATTGCTTGCATTTATTTAATATTACTATTTTTGTTTACTTTCAATGCACCCATTGCAGAAAATGCTTTGCAAAAGTATACTTTTCTTATTACACAAAACTTATTTTCACCTTCGTCTGCTGCATTCACCAAACAACTAACCATAGAAGCGAGAAAATGTACGACGACTGCAAAGATAACGCCAACCAGAGCAGCAGCAGCGACATCGACAGTATAACGTTGACGTTGACTGCATTTGCCATGTAGCCACAGAGAACTTACCGTAGCAAAACCAAAAAAAAAACACACAAAATGACAACAACGACGACGTCAGCGTTAACACAGACGGTGACAGCGAGGCATTGCACATATGCATGTAAACACCAATGACAAACAATTGTTTTGTACGTGCGCGAAATCAACACCCATCAAAATTAAAATCAATGAAGAATATGGCAAAATTAAACGCTGCTTCATACGCGTAATAGCATTAAATGTATATGGTAATAATTATATACTAAACGTTGTCAACAATTGGAAAACACGATTCTGCAGTCGTTGTTTACGATGCGGCGTGATAAGCTGTAAATTTTCTCGCTTCGCTGCAGCGGCAGCAGTTGGTGCACAATTGGAAATATTTGTGTATATTTATGAAAGTAAGAAATTCACCACAATAATATCTCATAGATACAAGTGTAGTGTTGTTGTGGTATGTTTGTGAATACTTACAAAGAATGAACCGGTTACTTTGCTTAAGTTATTAGTATGAGTACATACATTTTCGCCTTTTCAAATAATATGTATTATTATAAGTAATAAATGAAACTATTTAAACACTAGAAAATAAATGTATATATTGTACATAAAAGAAAAAAACAATTGACGAGTGCACCTGCAGTAATGACCAGAAATGTTAAATATTTAGTATAACTGAGATATAATTAAAAAAAATTCGATTATTTGGTATACATTCATATCTATATTTTATTAATTATTATGTTAATATTCAATATTATCGAGTCTTTTTTAGCAAATATAGTATGTATACTATATGTATTGAGTATAATGAAATAATAAGAGCTTACAAAAAAAGCAAAAGAAATATTAAAACAAACACAAATTCAGTTAATAAACTAAATGACGTATTACAAAACCAATACATAGGTATTGAAAAAAGTATACATAAATAAATAAGTTTAACTGAGATATTTTATTAAAATCAAATGTTACTCCAAATGAACAATTCCTAAATTTAGGCATCCGAATCCTCGCTATTACCGCCAGCATCATAATAGTCGACGTCATCATCATCCTCGTCGTCGTCATCATCAGCACCGCCATGATTACGCCTATTACTTCGTCCAAATATATGGTCTTCCTCATCATAGTAAACATCATCAGAGGAATCTTCACAGCCGGATACGCTAGAGTCATCATCATCAAAAGTGTGAATGTAACCTTGCTGAATGCCTTTAAGAAAATAGAAAAAAATAAAATAAATACTTATATAAAAAACAAGATTTCTTTATTATTTACCCATACGCATATGCCGCATACCCAATGCCATGGCATCTATGTCTTCATGATCAAAGGAATCCTTATAATCCTCATTATCATCGTCCTCATCGGGATAATCATTTGTATAGTAGTTTTCATTATTCGAATCCTCCGAATCTTCATCTTCGTCGTCATCATTAAAACGATCTTCATAGATTAGATCATCGTATGGGCGAATGCTGTAAAATTAGAGTTTTTGCAATAACAAATACTAGCTTTAAAATATACGATGGATTACGATATGGAAGGAATCAAAATCAAGTTCTTGCATGCACAACTTTTTTATTTTTCAAGACATATATTCACAAAATTTTGCATGGATTATTGTCCAAGGGAACGGTTCATTTTATATAACTGCCATTCAATCCGATAGATTTAAATCCCGTTCCCACGACAGTCGGGTCTACGTAACCGGAACGGACCCGGATATTTATCCGGCCAAGGTCTGTCAACTCGACAGAATTCTGCCTCTACAACAACAACAACAACCTAGATTTAAATCAAGTTCTTGGATGGAAACTTTTCTATTTGAGATATCTTGACGAAACTTGGTGTGGAATATTGTCCAGAGCAACTGTACAATTATCGAATAAATTTCTCAAAACGACGCAAAATCTCATATAGCTGCCACACAAACTGAACGATCAAAATGAAGTACTTGTAGGAAACTTTTTTATTTATGAAGTGATTTATAGCATATAGGAATCGGAATTAACGTGTTTTTATTTTTTGTTGAATTGTTCAGGAAATACTCTTGAATTAAAGAATTTCGAGTAGTTTGCCATATCAAATGTTAGGTAGTGGGCCTGATCTCAAGAGTGGGAGCGCACTGGGACTGATTATGACCAGTACTTGCGAATTTTTTATACTAAATGCTACTTTAGGCACAATTTTTCGCATTTTTGGGGGAAAAAAAGCGGTAATTAAAGCTTATTAAAATAAGCTTTGCTGCACAATTTATGTTGATGTTTTATAAGTAAATGAAAATAAAAACTTGGCACAACCAAAGAACTCACAACGCATTTCCTTGCCAAAGTCTTAAGCATTGAATAAAACAAACTTTTTTGTTATTTTTGGTTATTTCATTATATGTATTATATATGTCATAGATTTATATTTCATGATTTAAATAAAAAAAACGCAATCAAACATTTATATTATTGCGACATTTAATTGCTTACTCTATTCATATATGCTAAATTGTGTAAATTTAAATTTTGCGTTGCGTAAAAACAAATGTAATATAATTTTACTTATGTATATGTAATATAGTTTTTGTATTTTTATCTTTTCTATAATCTTTCAATTAGAAATTTTTAAATTATTTGTAAACTTTTTCAATATGCCTTGAATTGTTTATGTTTGCTTTAATTATTTTTCTGCGTTTTTGGCTGTTTAAAACCAAGTATTTATTTTCAATTACTCAGTAAGCACACATACACACAGATTACCACTGTAATAAAATGTAAAAACATACTTATGTAAAAAATCATTAAAATAATGTTTACACCTAAGATAAGGGATATTACAAACAATACTTAGCGTTAAAAATTTAAAACTATACATTATTTTTCTACGTTTTGCAATATTTTTGGCCTACACAATGCAAGTGTGCGCTTATTTTTGCTTAAGTATCAGGATTGATGATTACTTCAAATACACAAAAACATACAATAATTGCACCAGACGCAGTTTTTAGAGTAGTGTGCGAGAAGGACCGTTTATTATTTTGATACATATTACCGCTTAATGGTAAAATTAAAAAGCACTTGTTAAATGAAAACATAAATGAAACTAATGATTGATACACATTGCTGTTTTTAATTCGTATAAATTTTTGTAACTTTGGCAGAAAACACTTGATATGGAATGATGCAAGCGAATATTTATATGGAAAAATATGAAAATGATTACATTTTAGAATTTGAACGAAACGAATTTCAAATAAGATAAAAAAAAAATATTCGGACTGAAACTTTCCACCGAAACGAGATAAATCCCATGTTTTGATTTTTTATGAAAATTTAACGGTAAGCCTGTATGTGTGCGTTTACATTATTTCTATCATAAACTAAATTCTATATTTTTTACTTTTTTGTTTATAATAGTTCTTATATTGGCTTTGCTATGCATTTTTTTTGCGTTAAGGTCCAAATGTCATTGCTGTTGCACTCTGCCAACAGTCATTTTGTTTAAATTTTTTGCAATTTTTGTGTTGTCGCAGTGCTGCCTGTGTGTGTGTTTACCACCAATATCCTTCGCTGTTCAAAATTATAGGGCATCTTTGGCCAAATTGTTAACTTCACACAATTTATTAACTTTCTCAATTACCAATAGCAGTAGTTGTAGCTAGTGTTGTTGTGGTAGTAATTAAACGGATAGTACAACCTTAATAAATACACAACAATTTGCATCAATTTTACTATACATTTATATGTGTAATTAGTACGCATGTATGCATATTTATGCATAATTATGTGTATGAACCGACAAATGCACGATTGATTTTCTTTGTCTTCCCTCATTTCACGTTTGAAAAGTAGAAATATTTTTTTTTAATTATTTAGCAATATAAGGCGTACGCTTTTCTGGCAATTTACTGTTTTATCAACTTTACCATTATTCACTTATCCAAGTACACATACAAACACACACATATATGTACATACATATAAACATGAATATATCTCTGTATATAATGCCAACCCTGCATTGACTTATTTGTTCATTTAGATATTTTTTTGTGTTTTTGGCAAATAAACAAGCGCACCGATTTATATGAAACGACTGGTGAGCAATATCTGCTCGATGTGCAAAACCAACCTTAAATAGTTATCGTCCATCATATCAGCATATTCCACTTGCAATTCATTCTCTGGCAAATACAAATCATATACGTAGCCTGTGTCAGAGTCAGTCGCTTGCTGTGCATTATGCGTGTCATGTGCGGGGAAATGCTGCGCATCCCCATCTATTGTCTGTCTTTGTTGTTGTTGTGCGACATTCTGTGATAAATGTGCTTGACCATCTGCCGTAGCGGACGTTGGCACGTTGTCTGTTTGTACGCCAGCCTCTTGCTTTTCAATATCGACAATTGTCACTTCTTTTGCCGCTTCAGCTGCATTTGCGTCTTCTAGTGTGGTACGCATACAATTGACTACACGGAACCGGCTCTCGTGCAATGCTTGCCGCATTTCCTGTCTTGCACGTTCGGTATGATTACTAGGTGGTCGCATAGATTTCTGTAACACAAGTTCTTTGGCAGCTTCTTTTGTAAGTCGCGCCAACTGCGTGGTAGCGCCATCATCCTAAATTTGAAAAATGTTTAAATAAATCCTTATAATAATTTTTGTATTTCCTTTTTTAATTTAAATAAACAACATGTATGTATATAATTTATGTATCAAATAATGAATATATACGTTAAATATTTTACCTGATCCTGTATTGTGCCTGCAAATTTTAGTATTGTTGATACTTCGCCTTCTTTGTCACTTAAAGCCCCATTAACGCCAGTGCCAACCCCTGCAGCAGTACCTGCGGCCTCTTCCGCTGCTTCCTCTCCTGTGTTATCTTCTAAACGGCGTCGTTTCTTGCTATTTAATATGAATGCACTAAGCGGCTCCTCATCAATTCTACGTTTTATACGAACAACGGCTGGCATTTTTAACAAAAACACTTAACTTTCTCTTTTTAACTTATATTAATTTATAAAAAAAATGTGTATGTCTAGACGAATCCTGGTTTCAACCGTTTTAAAGTATATGCAGTGAAAAACGAGACAAGCTAAGAAAATTCCAACAAAGAAATGTGCGACCTTTTGCGTAACCAGTGTGGCCCAGCAGGTATTACCATTGCCATTGAAAATGGAATAGCTTTGTTTGTTTTTCTTTTCGTTTCTCTGTTTTTTATTTAAAAAAAAAAATAAAAAAACTAAGCTTGGGTAGGAAACGAAAACATTTTATCTGAAATTAGTTGTATCAAAATGTTTTTTTTATCGTTTCCGTAAATATGTACATACATTTTTGAAGATTTGTTAATAAAAAAAGATTTATGAATTGTTAAGAATAGCTATTGGCTTTTATTTTTTTTGCGAAGTTCAAAATATACTTTCAATGATTCAAGTTCACGTTTTTATTGCTGTTACTTTTATCAGAATCCGAAGGCCGTCAACGCAAAAAGTAGTCCGGCGCGAAAGAACTGTGAACACTTCGTTGTTGGATCGAACAGGTTTCTTTTTTGAAGTGCGAACAAAGGGCACCAATTCAATATGGGTGTGCAAAATAATTTTTAAAACATACTTTTTCACAAAGAACGCATTAGAAATTCATATCTTAAATATATTTCAAGCGCAAAATTGCTCAATTGCTCAATTACTGAATTGATTACTACATGTTGGGGAAAAGGGATTTCCTGGCCTTACCTTGAGTAAACTTCATTCCTTTATTTATAGTTTAAATATATTTAAAAACACATATTCTAAGTTATTTTGCAAAAAATTGGATCATATTTTACGAAAAACCGCTGTTCTGAATATTTACCAAATATTTATAAATGTATGGAAATGCGCCAGTTCTTGCAATTCTTATAGAAATACGTTTACTTTACAAATTTAATGATATACATATCATTGTATAAAAAATATTGTTGTAAAAAATCAGTAGATAGATTATCTTGCTCTTGCACGATGACACAAAATGCAAAGCCATGATAGCACCTGATTCGGTCAATTTATTGTGAATGACTATTATGCATGACTGTTGTGAATTGGCGCAAATTCTGCATTCATTCTTAACAAAACAAACTGCAACAAATCCTTATAATTTAAATACAAATTATAAAATATATTTAAAACTTACCTTGCTTAATAATTTAACGGCGAAATATGTCTTTATGTAAAATGGCAGCTGGCACAGGGTTGTATTTATATTTTTATGTCATTGCACGAAAACATGAGTTTTGGTCTGACTTATTTTATAGCCATTGCAAATATTTTTCTGCGTATTTTGTTGTTGTGTCGTTGCACCAATTGTAAAATTCAAAAATACGTGCAAGAGCAAGAGAATCCCCATACTGATTTCTGTTCTCAAACACACATCACTGACACATACAAAAGTGCTGTCCACCATTCACCGAGAGCAATAACTGACAGCTGTGGATTGTCGGATTTGACATTTCATAGAAGTTGTTGTTGGGGCTTTTCATTACGTGCCCCTGCTGTTCCAGCCAATTTTCATTAGAACTTTTCGTTTTTCTTTTGCACGCGCGTAGGTTCAATTCTATCGTGGATAAGTTAATAACAATTAGCGCATTGGCACTATTAACACTAGACGAATTAAGCGAATAACTGTGCAATGATGGCTATGTCAGCTATGAATGTTATGATCAAGCGATCCGCCACCGCCGGATTACAAATGTTGCGACCCCAAGCTATTGCTGCAGTTGGATCCACTCTGGGCAGGTGAGCGGAGAATACACCTATTGTACTAAGTTTTCTATATGCTCCCATTAATGTGGTAAAATTGGGCGATAACAATACTTGCGTTAAAAACTGGCTAAAAAAAAAAACAATAAAGAGCTTACATAATCAATGAAAAAAGTGTAGACAACGGGAAGACATATGATTGTATGTAGTAGAATGTATTTGCGGTGTACACTTGCATTTACCTTTTAATTTAAAAATTGTGTGGAATAATGACAAGTACAAAATGTTGCCATAAAAACTATAATTTTATCTATATACTTTTTATGCTGCAAGTAATCTAATTAAATTTTCGTTGTATTCAATAGTGACAAGCAGCAAAACCGCGGCGCAGCAAAATGGTATCCAGATCCAGAATTCATGAAACAATTCAGTGGCCCTGTCATGTATCCAGATGAATCCACAGCCCTAATGAAGCTACCGCCATGGAATAGTAAGTATCTTGAACACTTTCATACATGTTCGTTATTAAGTTTTTTTGATTTGATTCCCTACCTTTATTTAGGTAAAATTATGCCTGTGGAAAAGTCTGTACGTAATTTGACAATTAATTTTGGACCACAGCATCCAGCAGCTCACGGTGTGTTACGTTTAGTTTTGGAACTGGATGGTGAGGTACGATTATCTATTTATATACATATATGTATATGAAATTTTTGCATAAATCTCTTGACAATGTACTTATTGCAGACCGTAATGCGTGCTGATCCCCATATTGGTTTGTTGCATCGTGGTACCGAAAAGTTGATTGAATATAAAACCTACACGCAGGCATTACCATACTTCGACCGTCTTGATTACGTATCGATGATGTGCAACGAGCAGTGCTATTCCTTAGCCATAGAGAAACTGTTAAACATTGAAGTGCCATTACGCGCCAAATATATACGCAGTAGGTTATATGAGATATAGTTACGAAGAAAATTTGTATTCATGTTATTGCCATTTAATCATAGCACTTTTCGCTGAAATTACACGTATCCTCAATCATATTATGGCCGTGGGTACACACGCTTTGGATGTGGGCGCGCTAACACCTTTCTTCTGGCTTTTCGAGGAACGTGAGAAAATGATGGAATTCTATGAGCGTGTTTCCGGCGCACGCATGCACGCCGCCTATATACGTCCCGGAGGCGTGTCATTGGTACGTAATTTTTGACATGTTAGCTTATATTATAATGTTAATATCATTCTTAATAATTACCCATATAGGATATACCACTCGGCCTAATGGATGATATTTACGAGTTTGCATCCAAATTTTCCGAACGTTTAGATGAAGTAGAAGATGTACTCACCACCAACCGTATTTGGGTGCAACGTACTGCTGATATTGGTATTGTTTCGGCCGAAGATGCTTTAAATTATGGCTTCAGTGGCGTTATGCTGCGCGGTTCGGGTATTAAATGGGATTTACGTAAACAGCAACCGTACGATGCATACGATCTAGTTGACTTCGATGTACCAATTGGCACCAAGGGTGATTGTTACGATCGTTATTTGTGTCGTGTTGAGGAAATGCGTCAATCGCTGAGAATTATCGATCAGTGTTTGAATCAAATGCCAGCAGGTGAAATTAAGACCGATGATGCTAAAATAACACCACCTTCACGTGCTGAAATGAAGAACTCAATGGAGGCACTCATTCATCACTTCAAACTCTTCACTCAAGGTTATCAAGTACCGCCTGGCGCTACATACACAGCAATTGAAGCACCAAAGGGTGAATTCGGCGTCTACTTGGTGTCGGATGGCTCAAGTCGTCCTTATCGTTGCAAAATTAAGGCGCCCGGATTTGCACATTTGGCGGCCTTAGACAAAATCGGCAAACAACATATGTTGGCTGATATTGTGGCGATTATCGGTACACTCGATGTGGTGTTCGGCGAGATCGATCGATAAATACAAATAATTGCTGGCAAAGTTAAATTTTAGTCAAATATAAAGTGTAAAATGGAGTTTTTCTGCAAACATCTGTGTTAAACAATGAAAAGTTTGTAATAAACAGAGTTTATTGAAACCAAACAATTAGCGAAAAAATTAAAATATGTATATATGTGTTGTTGTTTTAGTGGGCAATATTTATTTGTGTCTTTCTATGCGCTTGTCTTGTAGTGAGTGGATGTTACAAGTTTTGTTATTAACAATACATACACGAAACATAAATTTTTTTACAGGCAGTGTTAAAAAAAAAAATAAATTTTTATAGTTCGAAATTCAAAGTTTGTTGAAAAAAAGTAGAAACTTGCAATATCCTTTATAATTATGTTCACAACGCTGTGAAGGTTCAACCAATACAAACGAAATTTAATTAGCTTGTTCGCGCATGTAGGCAGTAAAATCAGCGCTAAACATAGAGAACTCGTCGGTGCTATGGACGCTGCACTCTATGTTACCCTGCTTATCAAAACTGTATTTAATAATTGTGTCAGGGCTATCATAATTTTCTGTAGTATCCGCAACTAAATTTAGAAACTTATTCAAAAATGCTTTAGATATATGAATGCGTCTATGTTGTTCCTATTGAAAGTGTATAGTTTTCTTTTTTAATAAAAATAAGTTTTGGTTGTTTATATATCAATGTACATATATACATACTTCTAGAGCTTACAAGAACTGATATTTGTCATTTTTTATAAATCCACTACAGAAATGGCAACATGGTATTCCATGTGCAAAACTAGTGCACCGATCGCAACAATTTGTTTCCGAGATTTTGGGCCGTTGTTTTGGACAATAATGAGTGCCGAATTTCGTGAATAAATTTTAATCAATAAAAAAAGTTTCCATATAAGGACTTATGTTTGATCGGTTGTTGTTGTAACGGGTTGATATTCCCCGTTAGGATGTTTAGGATTAGATAAGTTGACGTCGACGTCATCAAACGTTAGACCCAAGAAACGTGCTGTTTCAACGGGGTTGGATCAGAGGTGTTTCAGATGCGGAGGGTTAGTAGGGCATGGAAAGTGGTGGCCAGTATCATGCAGAGACTCATTGCATCCAGGACATACATATATTAGGTATGTCGGGGTCTATCTCGGATAAGTGGGAGGTTAACCTGCTACAGAATCAAAAACAAAGCTGTGGTGGTTTGACTTCAAGTACGCCATTCATTGAGAGGGAGTCGGTGAAGGCGTTGATGGCTCCACTGTAAATGGCGGTCAGTGCTTGTCGGAAGTTAGTTGAGTCAGAAGTCTGGTCGACGTATGTTTGATGCCGTCGACGTAGTTGAGGAATGACCTCTTAATCCTAGGAGGCGGTTCCGCTCCAAGCAGGTGACTGAGCAGCTCCGTGGAGGGGAAAAAAGCGTGTGCCAAGAACTCGTTCGCATATATACATATGTACGTACAGATGGGCATGGCAAAATCAACTCTGCTCGTGATGCTTTTCATTAAGTATGTATGTATGTATATATTTTGTAGGGTCTCTGACATTTCATTCTGGACTTTACAAACTTCGTGGCAAACTTACCCTGTTTAGGGTATAAAAATATTAAAACTATTTACAAAACAATAAATGCAATAGCAAATTATAAAAAAACACGACAAATAGCAGTACTTTTATAGACCCAAACTGAATATACATACATATATGTACCTTTGCTATATTACATACCTTTTCCAAATCCGTTATATCCTTCAATAACCCCGGTTGATTTATAACGCCATGATCATTTCGGAATCCAATGAAAATTTTTTCTATATTCGAAAGATATGCCTTGCACCACCATTTAAATACGGTAGTGGTTTTCATCCAATAGGCAAACTTCCGCTCAGTCATAATATTGACAGAAATGAAGCAGCAACTATTCAATTCGACAATATTGGTTCTACAAGTAAATTAAAAAAATAATAATAAAATTTTAAAATAGAAATTAAAAAAAAAAATAAAATAGAATTAAAAAAAATAAAAATAAAATAGAAATTAAAAAAAAAAATAAAATAAATTAAAAAAAAAAAAAATAAAATAAATTAAAAAAAAAAATAAAATAAAATTAAAAAAAATAAAATAGAAATAAATTAAAAAAAAATAATAAATAAATTAAAAAAATAAAATAAAATAAAAATAAAAAAATAAAATAGAAATTAAAAAAAAAAATAAAATAAATTAAAAAAAATTAAATAAAATAAAAAAATAAAATAAAAATTAAAATTAAAAAATAAAAAAAAATTAAAAAATTTGAAATAATGAAAATTAAAAAAATAAAAATAAAAATAAAAAAATAAAAAATAATTAAATTAAAAAACAATTAAAAAAATAAATAAATCAAAAAAAATATTAAAAAATAAATATTGAAAAAAATTTAAAAAATAAATTAACAAAAATAAAAAATTTAAATAAAAAAAAAAAAAAAATTAAAAAAAAATAAATTAAAAAAAAAATTAAAAAAAAATAAATTAAAAAAATTAAATTTTAAAATAAAAATTAAAAAAAAGAATGCATCGTATACACGTACACATGTTCAACCTCCTCATCACTCATTACAGCGCTGGCTTCAGCAGAATAAAGAAAATCTAAATTTCCGAATTTGGCGCCATAAATAAAAAATCCTTTATGATTATCTTGAACTTCATCAGATGGATTTGTCGCTGCAAAATCTAGACACAAAATTTGGTAAGATTTATATATCAAAGATTAAAGTTTTGTATTTTTACTGGTTTCACAATAATCTGCGAATTCATGATGCATTTTGCCAAGTGCAGATGTCGGACATATCCTTTTTACCAAAGACATGTAAATAATATGCTTGTGCCTTATAACAATAATTGGCATTTCACTAACAAAAAATGGTGCAGTTAAAATACGCATTAGAACATGACGGCGTGTGATCACTTTCAAGCGTTTGTCGCCATTTCCATTGCTATTGTTGGTGTTGTAAATATCCTTTTCAATAACGAACTTTTCCAACATTCTCATGCAATTGACTTGAGAAATTCCATGCTCTTGTATATGCTGTTTAGTATTTATACGCAGTGGGTAAGCTTTTATATTTGGTGCCTTGAAATGTATCAATGTTTGTCCTGGTCTATCTTCATGTTCCACTATCTGCCGAAAATTAAGTATAGTTACACCTTCTATATCGACAAAAGGAGATTTTTGCAATGTTTCTTTATTAATTGTATACAATAACATTTTTGCGGACATATTTGTTAAAATATATTATATTATCATATAATTACATATGAATGTGCGAAACTCACTAGACTTTAATTTGAACATTGATGTACCGCTATTTATGGGAAAATCTCATAATTTCCCGGAATTTCTATGAAAAACGTAATCTAAAATAGTTTTTTCACAAAAGGTGGCGCGTGGATGTGCCAAGAGTTGCCATACATACATATATTATACATAAATTTTATTTAATTGTTACGAGGCCAATGTTCAATTTATCATTATCACATTGGATCCGAAGAAGAGCAACTGTCTATTATTAAAAAATTTCAAAATTATATTAAAGTATTTGTGTTTTAACTCAGTGTTTAAACTTTTCAGGTTTTCAATCATTTTTGTCTCAATTTACATATATATTATATTATATTTAATATATGTATATATATTTTTAATATTATTAGATTTATTTTGCTTTCCCAAAAATCTTAAATAAAAATAATTTCTAATACCCAAAACGGGATGGAAAAAATTTACCTGGGATTTAGAATACCGTTCCAGGATTTTGGGTGATAAAATGGGTATGGGCGGATAGAGAAGGTTCTTCAGAGCGAGAATATCATAATTTTTGAGATAATTGCATTCAAGGTTCAAACTTTTAACCATTTAATGTACGATCCAGAGTCTAGAGTCTAGTCTATGTAGCAGTCAAGTTATTAAAATTTTCTTTGACTGCTCTCATACTTTTTTTTATTGTTCGTGTATTTTCAGGCATCATCAAATTTATAGTTTGTATAATTATAAATAGATACTTACTTTCTCTCCAACATGTTCTTAACATTTTTTTTGCTGAGCCTGCAAGGTTTCCGTGAGGACTGCGTATAAAGAAAATATGTTACTGTTCTCACTTCTCTTGACGCATTGTTGTTTCCAAACTTTTATTTTACACGCTTTTTTCAATTGAAACAAAATATTTATACAATTTATTATGTTTTTATTTGTATCACATTCATAATACATTGTGTGAGCGTACATTGTTTTTATAGCACAAAAACATTCACAGCAAATATTCTTAAGAATAAATTTGTTATATATAACTTATGTATGTGTAATTATTATCGATAAATATTTAAAGAATCCTAAGGGTATATTATACAGTTACATTTGAAAATGTTTGGGCTGATTGTTTGCTTTTTACAATAATTCATTTTTGTTTCATCAAAGTATTTTTAGTTATCTATTTTTATACTTCTTAAATAATAATAAATATAAAAAAATTTAAAATCACAAATAATTGTGAGTGTTTTTTTTCAATTACATATATGTTTAAATTTATATTACGGCTTAATATTATGAATGCTGAATTATTTTGGAATCTATCAATTACATCTATTCAAACTTATAAATAAATATATAATTAATATTTTATTAAAAGTGTAAAAGTTAACACCACCAATATAACAAACCACTTAGCTAATAAGTAAATAAATTCTATGATGGCTCTCACAAGAAGACATAATATTAATAGTTATAAACAAACGTTAAGCGTTCTTCTGAAATATGTTTAATAAGCTAAAAATGTAATTGACACTTTAAGTAAATGAGAAAATGATGTTTAAAAGGAAGTTAAATGAAAATATGTCAGTTTAGTTACTCATCAGATCGAAAGCAGTTCGGATCTTTTTAAAAATTTCTCGGTCAACGCTATTCAATAAATAGGCGATCCTGACAGGAGAAGAATTAAAATTCTCTAGTGGACTAGATCTAGGGAAAAACATTCTGTTGCCATAGAATTATCGCGAATAGTGAGTGCGAGAAAAAATCGAACAAAACAGTAACCATAAAGAAAGAAAATAAAAATAATAATTGTGAAACTAACAAGTGTCAGTATTTAAGTAAAAGGAAAACAAGATAAATTTTATATTTATAATAAATATTTATAAAGAAAGAATCTCTAAAAGTGGACGATATAATTTTACGATTTTCAAAAATGGCAGTTAGCAATTTCACTGCTGAAGACATATGTATGTAGTAGCTCGGCTGATAGCGGCTCAAACAACAATCTTGAGACCTGAGATAGCTCAGCTAAATAATCAGATGGAAAACTTAAGAATTACTGCGCAGGTGACAGAATATGAAATACAAACAATTAATGACTCGATTATATGTAATGAGAATTTAGAAATTCTAAAATCTTTACCAAAATTCTCCGAAAAGTCATATGTCAGCTGGAGACAAGCTGCGAAAAACGAAATGAGTCTTTACGTAGAAGAGTAGGAGATATTTCGGAGCCAACTTCAAAACAAGGCACAGTCCTAAACTTAAGAGTTTTTGTTTTCTAGGCTAGATTTTGCCTATGCGGAGGGAAGTCCAATTCATGTAATTGGCTAAGAAATGAGTATCCTCAGACAGGGATCACAATCCTTAATAGATTACTACAATGAAGTCAATAAGAAATTGACATTGTTAAACAGATTACAAGATTATAATGACGCGCGGCACAAGTGATGACCGGTATTACAAAACAGTTGAATATTAAAAATCGGAAAACCGCGCTAAGAACATTCATAACTGGTTTAAATTATCCTTTAAACCAAATACTTTTTACTTTAAGACCTACCGATTTGCCAAATGCTCTTGCTAAATCAAATGAGATCACAATTCGCTTTACATTTTTCTAAAAAGAATTAAGAAATTGATCGCAAAAAACATCATCAATTTTAATAGAAATTTTCAAAATAACTTGAGGATCGTAACTAACTAAAAGATATTCCTCCATTCAAGGGAGAACCGGAAACTCTCATTGCTGTCATTAGTAGAGTTGAATATATTTTGTCGTTTTACCAAACTAATGACGTACGACAACAGCGCAATCTACTCGGAGCTGTCGAACGAAACCTGGTGGGCTTGTAACCAAACATCGAAGATGGCACAACCAGTTATCATATTAAATGAGGTCAATCTCAGTGAGTTCCATGGACAACTAAAAGATATTCTCCCATTCAAGGGAGAACCAGATACTCTCTTTACTGTCATCAGTAGAGTTGACTATATTTTGTCGACGAGAATAATAGAAACAGTTTACGAACTCCATTATACGAATAAAGTTCAAACAGCACGAAAGCGACGGCATTTTGTAACGAAGATAATCGAATTTCATCACTTTTCAACGTTTGTGGAAAAAAGTAAAACTGCTAAAGGAAATATGGGAAAGATGATAAAATTCAATGCGCTTAGGGTTGATCAACTCAACAAATTGTTACAAAACCAAGGTGCGACAGTTATAGGCAATAAAGCGGCGAAAGTTTTGGAGCTGATTGAGATATACAGTTCTGAAGAAGTTGATGCTGAAGAAGTTGAAGAAAGCAGTGATATGATGCGTGATATGATTGCGGGACTTGCCAAGTCAGTAAGTGATCTTGTGGCAGTTCAGGTGAGGCATACATATGTACATCCTTAGCGCCAAGTACAACAACTGTTCCGGCCGATGTAAGTAGCTACGACATTTGATCTAATATCTCTGGTCAGGCGGCAATGCGTACGACTCCATGAAAGAAATAACACACCGACGGTAATAGGGTTTTCAACTTTGGTAATCACGACACAACGTCCTTGGAAACGAAGTACAATACACAAAATCATTGAATTATTTCCTGATTTTGACCCATTAAAGGAATGTTAAATTCGGAACAATTTATTGAAAAGGTAACGCAACTACAACAGGCATATGGTTGGTGTGAGCAAGAAGTTTTGTTAGCAGCTCAGTCT